>NW_007731259.1:2906-16047 GCF_000696425.1 Galeopterus variegatus | reverse complement strand
AGAAACGTGCACCTGTAATTATAAGATTTTGAAGAGAGATACTGAGACTTATCTATTCACCATGTTATTTCCAATAGTTCTTATCTTTTGTTAAATTAAAAACAAAAACCACATGAAATCAAACTACTAAATGTTAACTTTTAAAATCCGTCATCTATTTGTAAGAGCAAGGCCAGTTCTCTGCAAGAAACACTGGATGCTTAAAAGTTATATTGATTTAATATAATAATCCTAGCTACCTGGACTGATACAGAGGATTAAAATTTTTTGACTTTAGAGATCTGGAACAATGGGGAACAGTACCACATCCTGAGTTATTTTCTTTTCCTTAGACTCTGCAACTTGCCTTTGAAAATTCTTAATTTTTCTGTCTCATGTTCACTAACTCAATATAAATTTCCATAACTCAATCTAATATAATTAATATGAAAGGATAGATAAATTCATTCTGAAAAGTTCTTACTATATTATAACTTCTGGGTATCCCAATTCTTGGTGTGACATTAGGTTCTATAATTTAAAATAAAAAGAAAAATGTTTTGTGTCTATGTATTGTGTTTTGTGTCTATGTACATACTACATCTCCAATTGTCAATTTATTATGATTTGTTGAATCCTAGGAAAAGGCCTTCTCCTTCTATTTTTCTGCATCATCCTTCCAGAGATGAGAATGCAGCCTGCAAGAGCATAGTCTAAGAGTAAATATACAACAGGGTTCTCTCTTTTTTCCCTGGATGAATTACTGATTGATGAATAAATTTTCCATTTTAGCCTCAAAGGCAAAGCTTGACCTTGGATACTTGGGTATTTTCAGTATTTGGGATAAACTGTGGAGAAGGCACTTTAATATGCCAATTGATAATTATAATAGTAGCATTCCCTTCCTTCCACATACAACGGAACTTCAAGAAGTTCATGGAAAGATTTGTATTATCTTTTAATTCTATTTTTTAGTAGCTCTTTGAAGTACCCTTGTGTACGAAGCTTTGTAACCCTATCACACATACAGCATTACTTTGTCTCAAATCTTCCTGAGTTATTGGTCAGTTAAGTACTGAGTTTCTGCATGAGAAATGGAGTTCTAGACAGAAAAAAATAACCTGCCCAAAGTTACCCAGAATGTTAACTACACATCTGAGATATAAACTGAAAGCTCTATCTAACCTATCACATGACCTCCTTAGTACCAATCTGATAAAATAAGCTGCATACTAGCCTATCTTATTTTTAAAATTTATTTCTAATGTTTCCCTTCTTCATATTCATTTAGGGTAATAACTCTCAGTAAATACTCTACTACTGTGCTAGGGGGTGGATTAGACCATTTTGTGCTGCTGTAACAGAATACCACAGACTGGGTAATTTATAAACAATAGAGATTTATTTTGGCTAGAAAGTTCAAGACCATGGTGCTAGCATCTGGGAGCATGGTGCTGGCATCTGGTGAGAGTCTTTGTGCTGTATCATCCCATGGAAAAAGATGGAAAAGCAAGAGATCATAAGAATGAGGAAGCAAAGTAGCTTTTGTAACAAATCCACTCTTGCATTAACTAAGCTATTCTTGAGAGCTCTCATGACATGATCACCTCTTATTAGGTCCCACCTCCCAACACTATTGCTTTGGAGACTAAGTTTCCAACACACAAACTTTGGGGAATACACTCAAACCATAGCATTCTGCCCCTGGTCCACAAAATTCATGTCCTTCTCACAATGCCAAATACATTTATTCAATCCCAATAGTCCCAAAAGTCTTAAATCATTCCAGCATGTATTAGTTTATTTGTGTTGCTATAACAGAATACTTGAGACTGGGTAATTCATTAAAATGTGGGAAGAGGTTATTAGGCTCATGATTTTTTACACTGAAAAGTTCATAATTGGGCAACTGCATCTGGCAAAAGCCTCAGGCTGCTTTCACTCATGGCAAAAAGTGGAACGGGAGCCAGTTTGTGCATAGAGATCACATGGCGAGAGAGAAAACAAGAGATAGAAACCAAGAAAGTCAGACTCTTTTTAACAACTTGTTCTTTTGGGAACTAATTCACTCCCAGGAGAACTCACTCATCCCCGAGGGAGAGCATTAATCTATTTATGAAGGATTCGCCTCCATGACCCAAATAATTCTCACTAGGTCCCATCTCTGAACACTGCCACCTTGGGGATCAAATTTCAATGTGAGTTTTGGGGACAAACATATTCAATCTATATAGCACAGCATCAATTCAAAGTTCAAATTCTCAGCTAAATGAATATGGGTGAGATTCAAGGCATGATTTATCCTGAGGCAAACTTTTCTCTAGCTATGAGCCTGTGAAATTAAAGTTATCTATTAAAATACAGTGATAGATTGGTGTAGTTGTTCCCATTTCAAAAGGGAAAAATGGCCAAGCAGAAAGAAGTAACTGGTCCCAAGAAAGCCTAAAATCAACAGGAAAAACAACATCAAGTCTTAAAGCTGAAGAATAATTGTTACCGAATTAGATAGGCTCTTGGATCTCAAAGTCATAGAAATGAACAATATACCCAGCAGTAAAGCAAGCAACACTTTATTAGAAGAGGAGATAGACATATGCGTAAAGGGGGTTGCTACAATAAAGCTAGCCCCCGCCTGAGGAGAATTGTTCAGGGTCTTTTATAGGGAAAGGAGTTAAGGGGTACAGGCCAGCATCACTGGAAGTGGTCTGTTCTGTTCTTCCTGATTGTATCATGGGGACATTCTCAGTTAAGGCTTTGGTCCTTGCACCTGCTCAGTAGGTCCAAGTTGGTAGTGGTGTTCATTATTATCACCCCAAGTGGGTCATCATAGCAGTCACCTTGGAGATTTGTGTGCAAGCAGGAATTCCTTAAATGGTCTTAAGTTTAATCTATAACATAATGTTTACAATTACAGTAAATAAGCCTTGGGGAGGGATTTTGCAACTCAGTGAATGTACGTTCCTCTTTTATCTCAGTTTATCTTATCACGGCAGGCCATGGGGTAATCATGTGCCCTGGGAGCGGGTGTCATGACTGAGAAGTGGAAAAAAGGAGTGGAAAAGTAACAAAATGTTCTCTGCAGGGAAAATGGAGTCAGTTTGGTTCACAGGCCTACCCTTACTCTGTCTCATAATCTCCTTTGACTCCATGTCGCGCATCCTGGTCACACTGGGGTGAGAGTTGGGTCCCAAAGGCCTCAGGCAGCCCTGCCTTTATGGCTTTACTGGGCTAGTCTACCGAGCATCTCTCATGAGTTGAAATCTCAAGCTTACTGCTTTCCCTGGCTGGAGTTGCATGTTGGTAACCCTACACTACAGTTCTACGGTCTTGAAGGCTGCTCACACCCACAATTCCAATAGGCATTGACCTAGTGGGGACTCTCTATGGTGGCTCCAGCCCTGTCTCTGCATGGGCCTCCAGACTGTCTATGACATCTTTAATATCTAGATGGAGGCCACCATGGCCCCACAGCTCACATTCTGTGAACATACAATATTAGCACCATTTAGATAGGTTTCTGGCTTGTACCTTCTGGAGTGGTTGGTTAAGCCATACCTGGGCTACTTGAGCCATGGCTAGGGCAGCCATAAATGATGTGCCATAATTCAGGGAAAAGAGTCCCAAGGTGGCACAAGGCAGTGAATGCTGAGGTCTTCTGGGTGCCTCCCTGGAAATGTTGACCTTAAGATTCTATCTTGCACTGAAAAAATCTGAAATCACTTTGGGATCATTCTCCCATTGTCTTGATGAATAGTATTTGCTCCCTTCTACCCTTACTAATCTTATTAGCAAATGGTCACTTGGCCACACTCTTGGTTTGCTCTCCTAATGATGTCTTTTTACTGTTTACAAAGCCAGGCTACAAATTTTCCAAATTTTTACATCCACTTACTAATCTTATTAGCAAATGGTCACTTGGCCACACTCTTGGTTTGCTCTCCTAATGATGGCTTTTTACTGTTTACAAAGCCAGGCTACAAATTTTCCAAATTTTTACATCCTGTTTCCCTTTTAATTAAAAATTTGTCTTTAAATCATTTATTTCTTCTTTCATCCTACTATATGCAATTACAAATAGCCATGCAGCTCTTTTAATGTATTGCTTATAAATTTCTCCTACCAAATAACCTAGTTCATCCCACCAGACATCTTCTTTTTCACCACAGTTAAATTTGGCCAAGATTTTTACTTTAAAACAAGGATAGCCTTTACTCCAGTCTTTGATACTTGTTCCTCGGTTCCCTCAGTACTTGATACCTCATTAGAATGGCCTTTGCTGTCCATATTTCTAACCAACAATTTGATCACAACCACTTAACCAATCTCTAAGAGTTCCATATTTTCCCTACATTTCTTGTCTTCTTTTGAACCCTCATCAGAATTGCTCTTAATGCTCCATTCATGGCAATCTAGGCTTTTTCTAGCCTGCTTCTCCAAATTCTCCCAGCCTCTTCTCATTACTCAGTTTCAAAGCTGGTTCCCCATTTTCAGATATTTGTTATAGCAACAGCCCCACTTCTCTCCATCAGTTTTCTGTGTCAGTTCATTTTGTGCTGCTATACAAAACACCATAGACTTGGTAATTTATGTAAACAATAGAAATTCATTTGGTTCATGGTTCTGGAGTCTGGAAAGTTCAATAGCATGGTGCTGATATCTGGTGAGGGCCTTTATGCTGCATCATCCCATGGCAGAGGACAGAAGGGCAAGAGAGTGCAAGAGCAAAAAAGCAACAAAGGGGTCAAACTCACTTTTATAACAAACCAACTCTTGAGCTCCTGTGAAACAATATTAATCCTCACTCTCCCCAATAATGACACTAATCTATTCATGAGGGAAAAGCCTCATGACTGAAGCACCTCTTATTAGTCTCCACCCTCCCCAACACTGTTGCATTAGTAATTAAGTTTCCAACACCTGATCTGGGGAACACATTCAAATGATAGCAGTGCTATTTATAATTTATCCCATTAACACATTTTTCTTAGGTGCCTTCCTAAAAGTAATTAAGTTTCCAACACCTGATCTGGGGAACACATTCAAATGATAGCAGTGCTATTTATAGTTTATCCCATTAACACATTTTTCTTAGGTGCCTTCCTAAAGAGATCTCAAATCCAACCACTTATTTTGTTTCAACTATACCTGTATTTTTATTTCAAATCACCATTATTTTTTTATCTAGACTAATGCAATAGCCTCTTATGGGTTTCATTACAGCCTTCTGGACCATCTCCAGTCTTTTCAGGTCACCCCATCTTTCCTCATTTATATCAGCATAAAACCCTTCAATGGATTCCAATTGCTTTGAAGAAAATGTTTTTATCAAGACCTAAAAGGCCACAGCAAGCTTGGTCCTGTAAACCAAACCCCTCAGGCTTTATTTCACATCAGTTTGTCCCTCATCCTTTGTATTTTTGCGACTATTGAATTCATATTCACCATGATTCAGATGCTTAGTTTCTGAAATTAGTCTTTCTGGGTGTGAATGCTAGTTTCACTTACCTCGTGTGGGTGTTTGTCATCTTGGATAATTCCTTAACTTCTTTTTGTTTCAATTTTATTATTGTAAAGTGGGGGCTAATGATAATAACTATCCCATAAGGTTGTTGTGAGAACTAAATAAAATAATACAGAAAAAAATGCTTAATGCAAAAGATACAGCACTTGAGTTTGCTTATTTAATTAACGATCATCTTCCTAATGGAGTTGAGATTTTACATTAAATAATGGCAGGCATTATGTCTGGTGTTAATCACCATGTATCACAAGTCCCCAGAATAATACTGGCATTGTACCTTAATAAATATTTATCAACAGAGTAAACTTAAGTTTCACAACAAAACTTGTAAGGTTTATCTGCCAAGTAAATGCTTACTATTTTTTGTGACCCATTGTATAGGTTATTGCCTCTTTGAAACTCTTTTGTATTCTCTGGGGCATTGGAGAAACCCTACTGAGATAACTCCACCTATCTTATGCAAAATTCTGTAATTACCTCTGTAACACTCCATATGTTAAATATTTTTATAAATATTTCTCTTGAGAGCATAGTATTAAGGCTAAAGAAAGGTGAATTAGAGAACATCTCTCCCCTCTAAGAATCTACAAGGTAAGTGGAGACTGGAGTAAAGGCCATTCTTGTAATAGACTAGCAAAAAAAAAAAAAAAAAACTTGACTGAATTTAATAATTCAGTAGAGTAGTGGGAGTAGCATGGTGCTCAATGTACCAGAGAGAGAAAGCTGAAAAATTAATAGATAAATATAATAGTGGAGATAAACTAGGAGCAAATGACTAACATAAAGAAAAATATGAAAGAATTTTCTTTAGTTCAGCAATTACTTTGCTGAAGCAGTGATATTTAGTTGAGGCCTATTGACAGAAAGAAGGAGTCAGAGAAAAGTAAAGATATGATCGTGGTCCCAGAACACAGCACAGAGATAGGCCCACTAAGGCGACTTGGTGTTTACCGTCAAAATGAAAAATTGAGATACAGTGAAAGCTGGGATAAAGGAGAAAGAAATGAAAGCAAAGAAGTATCTTTAGTGTTATTTTAAATTTTCCTTATTTCTCCAAAAATCTAAAAGGTAACTATTATTTAAGACCTAACTTGAATTTGTCTTCTTTCATTATCTCTTATTTTGGAGCTCATCAATCTCTCCCTGAATGCACTTACTGATAAACCCAGTAACTGGAATGAGGAGATTCAGCATAAGTCAGAAATGTGCTCATTGTACTCAACCCCTAAGTTCTATGCTCTCCTGAAAAAATATCAAAACTGTCGAGAGTGTTGGTCCCATTTTTAAGGCTTTTCTGCTTAGTATGTTAAGAAGATAAAATGAGTTAAATAGACCAAGCCCCTGCCAACTTCTTCCTGCATGTCTCTCCGATAACGTACATAACCACAATCAATCCACTAACAGTTGAATTTTGAAAATGACTGTTTTTTTATTGAAATTATTATTTTTAATTTCTTATCCTCAGTTGAAGTTTCCTCAAGACTTCTGAATTTATTTCCCTCCTCTATTCCAATGACTAGAGCTGCTGTTTTAAATCCTATCTCTTTCCTTTGTGCAACAAAGCCATGAAAGAAACTGCAAGACTTTTTATTCTTTTTAAATAATGAAAGTTTAAATTTGGGTAAGTAGTCTAAAAACTATTAAGATGTGAATTTACGAAAATGTATCTGCAGAATCAAAGTAATCCCAACCAGAATTTTTTTTTTGTAGGTATCAATAAACTCATTCTAAAATTCATATTGGAAAGTAAAGGAACTCAAAGAGCCGAAACAAACTTGAAAAGAATATTGAAGCAGTAAAGGTCAACTAACTGATTTCAAGACTATAAAGTTACAGAAATTAAGACAGTTTAGTATTGGTCAAATAACAATTATAGAGATTGATAGAAGAAAATAGAGAATCCAGAAATTCACATGAACAGCTATGCTCAATTGAATTCCAACTACAGTGAAAGATTGTCTTTCCATACAAAAGAACACATATTGCATGATTTTACTAATGCAAAGTTCTAGAACAGGCACATTTAATTTATGGTGGGAAAAAAATCAGAATAATGGTGCCAGGAGTGATGATCAACTTGGAAGAATATGAGGAATATTCCGGATGATGTTCAGGTTCTAAGGGTACTTTTTAATAAGTTTGGGTTACACAGGAGAATGCGTATCAAAATTTAGTGAATGTATAATAAAAATTGTATACTTGATTGTATTTAAATTTTACAACAATTAAAAATCACTATAAACTCAGAATATAAGCAATAACCTGCCAAAGTTGCTAAAGACGCAGGCAGAATTCACCCTGAATTCTTGAAATAGAGACCTTCTTACTTAGGAGACATTACTGATATCTCTACCAGATTTTTTTTTCCAGTTAGAAATTTCATATATAGAATGGGATGTGGGGAAATTGAAGCAAGTTCATAAAATATCAAGAAAAAGATTAAAGGAATAGAAAATAGTCCCAGTGAGGAAAGATAAAAGGAGCTTGGTATTTTTGTGTGTAATTTTCAGAACAGAAGTTGAGAGATTGCTTAACAGCCATCTTCCCCATTTATAAAGGAAATGTATTGTGTTCATGGGAACCCATGGAACTGTTGAGAATTTTGAGTTCTTCTAATTCAGCCTCCTTCCCTACAGGTGATAACACTGATGCCCTGGGAGCAGATGTGATTTGCTGAAGATCTTGCAACTCATTAATGGTTGAGCTTGGGTATAGGCTTCAATATGATTGAAACTTCAGATATCAAGCTAAAGTGAATATTGTGCTTGCAAATGTGAAAATGCAGGGAGGAAGTCTTAGAAAATGTTATTCGATTAATACAGAAATATGAAATCTATTTGAAGAATATTGTCCTCACAATGCTTCATTCTTATATCTGTATTTCCAAAGTCCTCCGTACCCTGTCCCTGTACAGATAATCCAAAGCTCCCATAAACTTACTTCCAGTTCTAGGGCAAGTGTCGTGATTGGAGTAAGTGGGTTAATCATACTCTGCTTGTTACAGCTTTTGGTACAGTTCATTGATGCCTAAGCCAATTGCTACCATGGCTTCCCCAAGGCATATTGGCTGATTTTAATTGTGGTTCATTTACAAGGAAAGTCAACATTTGCTTCAGAATTTTAAACATAGTGATCTTCTTTTGGACATTGTGAAATACAAACCGAAACAGAAGTTTACAGCTTCTGCAGCCACTTTTAAGCCATAAGGAAAACCTCTCTGAGCATTCAGCTAAAAAATAAAAGCAAGTTGAGCCAAGAGAATGGCACCCCCAAATAAATAAACAAGTAAAAATAAATATAAATCAAAACCGAAACAGAAGTTTACAGCTTCTGCAGCCACTTTTAAGCCATAAGGAAAACCTCTCTGGGCATTCAGCTAAAAAATAAAAGCAAGTTGAGCCAAGAGAATGGCACCCCCAAATAAATAAACAAGTAAAAATAAATATAAATCGCAACCTTGACCAAATCACACCTAAACTCCTTTTGGATATTTAAATTACATAATCCACTAAATTTCTTGTAATTTTAAACTATTCTTCATTGGGTTTTTCTTGGATATCTACAACCAAAGGCATTCAAAGTAATATTAGTCAAAAGAAATAAACACTTCTTTTGAAGAATAGATTACTAAGAGTTATTTATTTTTAACAACTTAATTACTAAATTAGATAACTATTATTTATTGTAAAATGCCAGGCATTTTGCATACATTATCGTGTTTAATCCTGACAACAGCCCCCTGAGGTAAGCAATATTGTTATCTTTATTTTACAAATGAGAGAATTGTGGCAGGAAAAAAGTGCTTACTATGGACTGTGCTTAAGTTCAAAAAGTCAAAATGTGGCATCATTGGAATTTGGCCCAGATCAGTCTGATTCTAGAGTCATGGCTTAGCACCTGTACTTAACACACTCATTGACTAGAGGTGTGCATGATTCAAAACATTTATTTATTGACTTATTAATATTTTTAAAAGACAGAAGGCAGGGTAAAACCCCTAAAGTTCCACCTAAGTCTTGGATTCTGCAAATTTCTGGGACACCTTTATTTCATACAAGAAGAGGAGAGGAGAGAGAGGAAGGTAAACAAAACAAAACAAAACTCAGTTTTTTCTTTCATGTTAAAGAATTTTCATCTCCTTTGGTGGAAAGAAAATAAGTTTTCCAGGCTTTAAAAGTACTGGGGACATGGTGGAGACATATATGTCTACTTAGGCTCATGCTGTTCTTCATGTCAGGCCGTCCTGTGTTCACCAGTGGATGCACTCTTCTGTTGAGAAGCATGGAGAGCTTCCAATCCAAACACAACCATTTGGAGAACGAAGAGCCTAGTCTTCCTGTAATGCCTTGCTAACAGATGGGACCCCATGGGGGATTCATTATGAAATCCAAAAATGTGACACCCAAGGAGACATCCACCCACTAGATGATTCACAATAGAATGCTAGTAAATCAGCTCAACTTGCTTTCTGAAATTCACCTGTATGAGACTTTTGTAGTTTTAAGACTAAGACTTCAGTGGTTGTTTATGGGAAGCACAGTGAAAAATATTTATAGGTTAGTTAAAATAAGATAGAATTAACATTATTATAATATTATGTTTTAATCTCTAACATTCCATTTTAAATGCACTTTAATAAGAATTCCATTCCTTTGTTTTTCTTTCTTTGTTTTTCTTTTCCTTCTTCCAGAAAAGTCCTGAATGTTTCTATTGATTCTGTATACTTATTTTGTAACTGGCTTCTTGAATGAATTTCTTATCCATTTAAATAGACTTTTAGTTGATGCTCTAGGATTTCCCATGAGATATGTATATCATGTGTAAGGAATAATGATTTTGCCTCCTCCTTTCCAAATTTTATCCTTTTATATTTTGGTTTTAGCTTTTTGTTAAATATATTAGTTGTAATTTCAAAAACAATATGTAATAATAGTATCGTTAAAATTTTAGTCATGCTCCTGATTTTAATAAGATTCCCTTTACCATACTATAAAGGTAATATTGGTTGTTGTTTTGAGAGAAATTATATTTTTTGTGAAGGAGCTATTTCTCTATGACTGTTTTATTAAGGTTGTTATTATTTTATGTGAAGATGCAAGTTGATTTTTCTTTGTTGGTTTCTTTATGGGTTTTAGATGTTATATCAAAAAATGGTAGGAAGAGGATTGTCTAATCATCCGTTCGGTACAAACCCTGGAAGTGAGTGAGTGGATGGAAAGTTGAAGTATAAAATACTATATCTAGCTACTTTTTAATAAGTGAGCAGTCTTTGCTTTGTTGCATAAACCATAAAGCCCCCTCTCCGTATTCCATCAGTACATGCCTTTTGGAACTTCATTCTGGAAGGTAGTTATATATTTTTCAACCTTAGTTTGATGTGATTTTTATATTTTTCCATGTCTTTATAAATATTTTTAAAGGGACATTGTCAAAGGCTGCATCAAAACCTGACAGAGACTTGACATTTTAGGCCATAGCCTTGTTAATTCTCAGCCTTTCATTGCTCTCACAGTACTCAACATCTTTTAGCAGAAGAAAGAAATCTATATGGTTTTAGAGATTGTGTTTCTGGAATGGCATGCTGCTGATACACTGCTTACTATGCTAAGTGTCCAAAATACTTGTTAGCCCATGCATTTCAGTGAAGAAATTGCACAGGTAGCTTTGGGCTTGTGTTCTAGTCTCTCTCTCTCTCTCTAATTTTCTGAAAGAAGTACAGTAAGTCACAGAGAGATCTTATAAGCCATCCACACCTTACCTTGAGGCATTCATTTGTCAGTGAATACTTCTGGTCTTCATCTGACCACCAGGCATTCTGCTAGGCACCAAGGATACAAGACTTAGTAGAGATGACATGGTCACTTCCCTAATACAGACAATATAGCACAAAAAATTAACTAGTAAGTAAATATGTTTGTCTGATCTAGTCTAATTACTTCAAAAGAAAAAGAACTGTGCTCAGAATTTTATAAAGACAGGGGCATACGTATATCAGTCTGGTTCTGTTAGGAAACAGATGGCACACTCCAATTGGAATCAGTAAAAGGGAATAAATAAAAGGACCATTTCCAAAGGTGCATGCAGGGTGGAGAAAACCGCAGAAGAGAGTACAGAACCCTAGAACTACTAGCAACTGCAGACCTAGAAGGGTACAGGAAATAAATGGTTTCCAAGACCCAAAGACAGAGGAGGCTGGGTGAAAAGGGCCACCTGACAGAACACAGTTAGCTGACAGCACATAGGGAAGCTGGTAGAATAAAAACCCTTCCTGGTCTCTCCTCTTTCTCTCTTCTCTTCCCACGGTTGTCATCATGGACTGGATCCAGACTGAGTGACACTGTAACTTTGAGCAACGTATTCATTTTTCCCCTAACCCAACATCATCATCAGAAAGTGATTAATAATAATAATAATAATAATAATACCTACCTACTTCTTTGGCTTATTGTGAGGATGAAAAGAACAAATAGATATAAAGCCCTAAGGGTCATTTTCCCCTAACCCAACATCATCATCAGAAAGTGATTAATAATAATAATAATAATAATAATAATAATACCTACCTACTTCTTTGGCTTATTGTGAGGATGAAAAGAACGAATAGATATAAAGCCCTAAGGGTCGTACCTGGCCCATATAAAAAACTACATGTTAAATATTATCATTAATATTAGTTTCTTATAGTTGGTATTAGTTTTGCTGCTGCTGTTGATAGTGATGATCATAAGTGTCTCTGAGTTTTCCTGGATATTATTGTAGTAAGTCAAAAGGTACAAGAAGCACACTTGGACTTAATTGGATTAAAGAGGCTGATGCTGCTGCTAACAGAGGAATAAACCATACGCATTTTTGTAAATTACTAGTTCTACCATTTCATGGCCAGGATAAATATGCAGTTCTAAAGAGATATTCTATTATTTAAAAATGAACAAATATAGCCACAATCTGAAAGCAGTGCCATGTTGGACCTGCGAAGAAGTGTTGCATGAAGGGAGCTAAATTTTTTGAGTACTTTGTGATCCAAGATCTTACAATACATACTTTATTTTGTTTAATTGTCACATAACACAAGAATCTTGCAATATATGCATTTATATGTATGCCTCTGTACATATAAATATATATACATACATATATCTGTATACACACAAAAATGCACATAAATTAATACACAAAGCATAATCGATTTTTCTTGTCACCATCGGTATTAGTCAGTTTTCTGTCACTCATAACAGAATACCTAAAGCTAGGTAATTTTTTTAAAAGAAATTATTTTTTTACAGTTTTGGGGGTTAGAAAGTCCAAGGTTTAGGAAACTCATCTGGTGAAGGCCTTCTTGGTAGTGACTTTCTACACTGGTGAAGGCTATCACATGGCAAGTATGGCATGAGCAAGAGAGCTAAACTGCTCACCTGCTCTCCTTATAAAGCCATCAGAACCACTCTCTGAAAACCCATTGAACCACTAACCTAATACTGGATTAATCATTCATGAGGGCACAACCTCGTGATCCAATTATCTCTCAAATCCCCACCTTTCAAATACCATAGTCGGAATTCCCATCTTCTTAAAACTGTTGCAGTGAGGATCAAATTTCCAACACATAAACTTTTTTTTTTTTTTTTTTTTTTTTTTTTTTCC
>NW_007731259.1:0-2231 GCF_000696425.1 Galeopterus variegatus | reverse complement strand
GGAGCGCCGCCGCGCTTCCCAAGCGGCGCACTATCCAGTGCGCCACTGGGCCGGCCCCTCCAACACATAAACTTTTAGGGGACAAATTCAGCCCATATCAATTTGTCCCAAGCCCCCCAAATTCATGTTCTTCTCATAGGTAAATACATTCATTCCATCCTTATAGTCTTTACTTATTTCATCTCAAAAGTCCAATCTCATTTGTGAAATCAAACAAGTTATCTAATTCTAATACACAATGGTGGGACAAGCATAGGGTACCTATTCCCATTCAAAAAGGGGGTAATAAGCCAAATAAAGGATAATCACACCTGAAACCCAGCAGGGCAGGCATTAAATCATACAGCTTGAAAGTAATTTACCTTGACTCCATGCTCAGCATCCTCCGCATACTGGTGTGAGGGCAAGGCCCTCAGGTCATTGAATAGCCCCACTCCTATGGCTTTTCTGGGCTCAGGCCACACTTCAGCTCTCTCAAGCTGGTGTCACATGCTGGTAACTCTACAACTCTGGAGTCTCTATGGCATTCCCACTCCCACAGTTCCATAGGAATGGACTTGGTCAGGGGTGGGGGTTTCTGCTGCAACTCCAACTCCATATTTCCAATCAGCGTTGGTCTATGAAGGCTCTCTGCGGTGATTCCACTTTTGTAACAAATCTCTTCCTGGGACCCCTGTCTTTCCCATACATCTTTTGAAATCTAGGAGGAGGCTGCCATGCCTCCATAGTTCTGGCATTCTGTGAGCCTACACACTGAATACCTCAAGGATGCTGCCAAAGTATCAACTTGTATCTTCCAAAGCAGTTTGACCAGCAGCACCTAGGGCTAACTTAGCCTCAGCCGGGGCAGCCAGAATTCTCTGTTGGAATGTAGAGTGCAGCTTCCCAAGGTGGCCCTGGGCAGTGAGCCCATGGAAAGCACCCTGGTATGAAAAGAAGTTTAGGCCTGTTCCCCGAAACCATTCTGTCTTCTTAAGCCTCTGGACCTGTGACATTTCAGACCTCTGAAATGTCTTTGGGGTCTTTCTTACATTCTCTTGATGGTTCATTTTTTTTCTCTACTAATTTCCTTAGCAGATGATCACTGGGCTACACCCTTTTTTCCCTCTTCTGAACACACTTTTTCACTCTTTATGTGGCCAGGCTGATAGTTTTCCAATTTTTTACCCTCTTCTTCCCTTTTAATTATAAATTCGGCCTTTACAGCATGCCTTTGCTGGTGTAATTATGTGTAGGCTATTAGAAGTAGCCATGCAGTTGTCTGAATGCTTTTCTCCTTAGAAATTTCTTCCACTAAATACTCTGTTTCATTACTTTTAAGTTCCACCTTCTGTAAAACTTTTTGGCATGAATACAATCTAGCCAAGTTCTTTGCCAATTCATAACAACTGTGATCTTTGCTCCAATCTAAGCTCCTCCTTATTTACATCTGAGACCTCCTCAGAATGGTCTTCACTGTTCATATTTCTATCAGCATTCTGATCACAGCCATTTAACCAATCTCTAAGAAGTTCCAGACTTTTCCTGGTCTTCTTGTCTTCTAAGCCCTCACCAGAATCTAGGTTTTCTATAGCCTGCTCCTCCAAATTCTTTCAACCTGTGGCCATCAACAAATTTCAAAGCAACTTCCACATTTTCAGATATTTGCTATTAGCAACACCCCACTCTTGGTACCAATTTTCTCTGTTAGTATGGCTTCTGTCACTTATAAAAGAATACCTGAAACTGGGTAATTTATAAGAAATTCAAATTTATTTCTTACAATTTTGGAGGCTGGGAAATCCGAGGTCCAGGAAACTCATCTGGTGAGAGCCTTCTTCTTGGTGGTGACTTTCTACAGTGATGCAGGCTATCGCATGGGAAGAATGGCATGAGCAAGAGGGCTAACGTGCTTACTTGCTCTCCTTATAAAGCTATCAAAACCATTCTCTAATAATCCATTGAACCACTAACCCATTAATGGATTAATCCATCCATGGAGGCACAGTACTCATGATTAAATTACCACTAAAATCTCCACCTTTCAAATACAAGATTTCCCACCTTTCTAACACTGTTACAATGGGGATCAAATTTCCAATACATGAACTTTGGGGTACGGGGGCACATTCAGCCCTTAGCAATATCACACCCCCTCAATCCTTTTGCCCTCAATCCTAGGAAGGTAAAAAGGAGGGATGTCTAGGCAGAGAGAAGAGTTAACACTTAGCTCATTATTTGGTATGGGTTGA
>NW_007731258.1:157317-165218 GCF_000696425.1 Galeopterus variegatus | reverse complement strand
CCTTCTGTTCAGAGCCTTGAGTATTTGAAAACGTGGATCATTCTGCATCTAAAGATGAACACTTTGGGGTCAACCTTCCTTCTTCCATGAAAACATTTACCTCCTAAACAAAATCGATACAAGTTAGAAATAATGTTAGGTAAAATACAGTCAATGGTACATAAAATGAAAAAAAAAACAGATTAATAGAAAAGTGATATTTTAAAGAACACTTACTCCAAAGTACATTTGTTGATTAGGGTCACGCAAAAAATGGAAGGACAACAAAAATGCATGACTCGTGTCTGTAAGGTGGGACGGGCACCGGGCAGGTGCAGACCAACTGGGGACGGGGAAGCTCTTTGGCCTCCACTGCCCGCCTGGCCGGGCATTTCCCTGTGTTCTCAGTCTTTCAGTCAACAGCTGGTTTACTTATGGACAAGTTTTGGGCGAGAAACCTGGCGATTCGAGGCTGGAGATCTAATAGATGGTTCCAATGTGACAACTGTTTCCTCGTGCACACATGTGCTTGAGGGTGTGGACGCCTAGGTGCCACCGTGTCCTCCACAGTCACAGCTAACCCTGAATACAGCCCCAGTAGCAGGTGCAGTGTTAAGTGGGGTGCACTGTTTTAGGTAATGCTGATGACCCTAACGGTTTATTGTTTCAATCCATGTTTTGTGGAAGAAGAGCCGAGGAAAAGTACAGTGTACGGGGCATCTGTCCGCTTTTGCTGGGTGGCACAGCACCCCACACTCAGTGCCACAGCCCCTGTGCATTTCACTCTCGTCTCTGTGACCTGGACTCAGCTGGGCCTCGTTTCTGATCTTGGCCGAGTTCCTCATGAGTCTATGGAGAAACGGTGAGGGGGGGGGGACACAAAGAGGTATATTTATAAAGCAAGAGAGAGATTAATAAACACTCAGAAATACATTTACAAGGGGGTTTAAATGCTTGTTTTTTAAACATAATTTGCAAATTTAAGTTGAATTAACAGGAAAAAATAAAATGAAATAATTCTGAAAAATGTGAGATTCTGGTCAAACTTATTTACACTGATAGGTGTTATTTCCTGAAAGAGCCTGCTGCAGTTAAGGAAAATACTGTGCAAAATGTTAAGAGATTAGAGTCGTTTTCTTGAACGTTGCACACATTTTGAGAGTTCCTGACGATGCCTTCCTACAGCAGATGAGGAAATTAAAAAGTAACTCCCACATAACCTTTGTTTTACTTCCTAATTTGTACAGGTGGCGCTTTCACTTTTACATTTCCCGATGCATGACATTTACATTTTTATCCTGCAGTGATGATTCCTACAGTTTAGGCAAAGCGCCCTTTAAATCACCTTAAAGTAACAGGTGCAGAGTTAGCCTCCAGTTACTTCCCGTGATGTCGCCATTCCTGATTTTCTCATTTATTGCATTATTTTATTTTTATTCAAGTAATTTTAACAAGAATTCCTGGGTTTATACACCTGGAGTGTAACTCCTTTGTGACTCAGGGGTTTTGGGTCTAGGATTCTTCTGCCCAGCAGTGTCCTCGGAGCCGTGTCTGAGACACGCTGGTTCCCTCCGTCATGAGCTGCTGGGGACGCTGAGGCCTGCCTGGACTCCCTGCACATGCTAAATTTTAAGCTTATTTTATAATAATTTTCCTACTTAATTTAGCAGTTTCAGCAGGATATTCTTGGGGGCTGAATGTTTTGTATCACTTTTTCCTGAGACAAAGTGTGCCCTTTATTTGTAGAAATTGCTTAGCTCATAACAGTATTTGTTCAGTTGAATCTTTAAATACCGTGTTCTGTCCCACTTTTTCTTCTTTTCAGAAACATCAACCCTGTTCTTTATAACCATATTGTTCTTCTTAATGTGGTATTTGTCTTTGCAGCTTCCATTTCTTTCTTCCATCTCTTTCTGTGGTTATAAAATCTCATCTTTATGCCTATGGCTCCTTTCAGTTAGTATTTTAGAGAAGCCACGTGTGCTGTGTGTGACTCTGGGCGGGGGGCTGTTCTCTGAAGGCCCCGTCTCCTGCCTCGGTCACTCTCCCTGCAAGGGGCTTTCAGCCGCCTGTCTCTCACATCCTGCCACTCCTTGGGGATGGGGACAGTCACATGCAGAGAGCCACTGCTGGTTGGTTTTGGTATCGTCACCTAATTATGTTTTATTCTCTGCTAGAGTTTAGGGTGATACGTGGGGATTTCGGAGTGTAAACTCCATCTGTTCGGGGCTTCTGTCTGGGTTTGTTTTTGTGAGCCTCTAGCCATGCCTGCTGTCACCTTTGCTTCCTAGGCCTCTGTTCCTGCTGCGTGACATGTTTGTCATTCTCGCAGCACTTCACACACGAGATGTGACCATTTCCTTATCTTGTCAATGACAGAGGTTTTTCCTCCATTCTTTTTCTTTTCTTTTCTTTTGCTCAGTAAGTAAGACAGATTGATTAAAATCCTTTCTGTGAATATGTAATGATATTTTTTTAAAGTGTCGTGCAAGTTCACAGGTATCATGGCAAGGTGGTTCCTAGGCAGGGCAACCTTCCTCCAGAGTGGAATAAAATTTATTTCACTGCCAGTGAGATACACAGTCCTGGCTGTGCATTCAAGACACCCCTGCCTTGAGTGCAGGAGAGAAAGGCCACGTGCATGGGTGAGAGGGAGCCAAGCTGCTCGTCGTCCAGACCCGCCCCAGGGAGAACATGGGAAACAGGCACACGGACACTGTTCACGGCAGGGACTCGTTTCTATCAAAATGGGTCTTAATTTCCACTCTACCCTGATGCCAAAGACAGTCAATCGGGAATAGAGAAAGAAGATTCCATTGTTGTGGACAAGTGAATCTATCAATGATGTCTGCTGGTGCATATTTATACTATTTCTGCTACTCAGCTCGTGAAAGTATCACCTGTCAAAGTCACTTCAGCAAAGCTGCTTCCAAACTTTAGATCTGTTTAAATTAATGTCAGAGTGATTTGCAAAGGGGGTTTTGAAATGAAAACAAAGGACTATCTAAAGGGTCTATTTTCATTGTCAGAAATTTCAAAGAATATACATTTATATCACCCCAACTGCCTTTCTTTGGAGGAAGATGCAAGTCTGTATATTTCATCGTTTCCACACCGCGGCACAAGCCGGCACGTCTGTGGCTACAGAACTTCGCAGTTTGTTTCCTACTCCTGACAGCTGAGTGTTTGGTGAGAATAGCACGAGCGTGATCGTTTGCCCCTCTGTAAACTCCCAACAGGCAACAAAGGCAACAGCACCAAATAAAGTCAAGTCGGACAAACGTTGCGTACGTGGACGTAGAACCCACAGTTTTCTCACTTTCCCTTTTAGTGTGATTTTCCCAGAGAGCTGCTGTAAAAGGGCTTTCTGTGAGGTCCACTCCTCAGTGACATCATCAGGCTGGTGGGGGAATCTTCAAGCCTGTGTATTTGGTCACGTGACGCATCTTTTGACCCGTAGCCCTGGTTTCCCCAAGACCAGGGGAGTCAGATAAATCAGATGAAAGGGATTCTTACACTTCACTGACTCTAGGACTGTCTGAGCTGGAGTCGGCAATTCCTGGGCCAACTGGAGAACCACGTTAACTTACAATTATCGACTTCATTCCATGGGACTCACCCTTGGACAAGACTTAATGAGATCTTGGGATTGACGCCCAGGAATTCAGTTCAGGCAAAGTCAGACGTGCCTGGCTCTTCCCATTGTAAGAGGAATTTCTGGAACTCTCAAGTCCTAGGATAACTTCAGAATACGCAAGAACATTGGGTTGACCTCGGGACCCCAGAGATCTCTCTCACTAACTTGTGTTGATTTTCATCATCCACTGATGTTCTTGCAGGTTGTTATTTTATCTGGAGCACCCCACGGTTAAGCTAATTAATTAATCCTATGGATGGGATGAATTCCTCAAGTGCAAGTAATGCATAATCATTCACTAAAATAAGCTTTGCTAGGCCTGTGCTTTGTGGCAAACTCTGCCACGTGTGGGGGCCACAGAACAAATCAGTTTTGTCCTCTTACCCCTTTAGTGACTCAGAGTGCACTCGAAGTTTCATTGACATCAAGGATCTCAGGGCTGGTGACTTCCTCAAGCAGAGCAGTATGATACCCATGGCATGTCACTATTCCTCCACTTGAGGGCTGATGTCACCTGCACTTCTGGAGAGATTTAGAAAGTGGCTACTGAGAACTGGAAAGTGATCTCGCAGTAGACTGGATCTGAAGTGAAAGAGAGAGGAAGGTGCACGAGAACCCGAAATCCTGCTACTGAAGGCAACGGGAGTGGGCGGGCGGCCCAGGGCAGCCGAGAAACTCGAGAGAGAGTGCGCTGCTCACCGGGGACAGGTCTTGTGGCGGTGTAAGGTTTTGTTCTTTTTATACTAAAAAGCTATTGAAAAATAAAAACTGAAAAGGAAGTTAAGGAAATTTTTTCTTTCCAATGTATTTTCTCTTGTTCCTTGGTTACTGTCTACAAAAATGGGAGTGGCACCTAACCAGCAGTGCCCTGGATTGAACTGTGTCCCCAGAGTCCATGCATTAGAAACTTAGCCCTACTGTGACTGTTAAGAGGGTGGGAAATCCTATGATGGCGATTGAAAGGTGGGGCCTTGAAGAGGTGATTGGACTGTAAGGACCATGGATTAATGGATTAATCCATCATGGTTCAATGGTGGTCGTGAGCGTGGTTTTGAGGGCTTTATAAGGAGTGGTGAGGAGTTAGTTCTCACTCTGCTCCACCGTTCTTACCATGTGACAATCTGCATTGCTGTACGGTCACCTCACCAGATGCGTTCCCTGGACTGTGGACCTCCCAGCCTCTGAAACTGTAAGCAGTAAATACTGCTTCTCTAGAAGTTGCCCAGTGTCTGACCTAAGCAACAGAAATGGACTAACGTAGACAGACAACACTGCCCAAGCCAGAGGGAAGATGCACTTCTGCTTCCTGGTGGCAGATACTCGGATCTGCGGTTGACACAGGACAGTTCCATTACAGACGCAGCAGGGAGAAGAGAGGGTAGTCAACAACCTTCTTTTATTTCATTGTCTTCCTCTCAAGTTTTTTTTATTAAAGTGAAATTCACATATAAATAATTGCACAGTCTGATATTCATTTGGTGAGTTTCAAAAAATGTACACACCCGTTTAACCACCACCACAATAAAAATTCAGAGCGTTCCCGTTACCCTGGAAGGGTATTGTGCCTTTTCCCAAGAAGACACAACCTCAGTATGAATCCTTTTTCTTATTTGTATCACCATAAATTTATTTTTGCCTCTTTGGGGACTTCATATAGATGAAATAAAGTAGTACTTACTCTGTTTTTTTTTTCCTTGTCTCACATAATTTTTCTATAACTAACCCATTTGACTGTGTCTGTCAGGCATCCACTCCTTATTTTTATTTTGTTAGTGTATTGCATGATTATGCCATAATGTGTATGTCCACATGCTAAAAATGCTTTTTTAAATGTTAGAAAATCCAAAAAAAGTTTTATGACACAGAAAATACATTGCATTAAAATTTCAGGGCCCATCAATGAAGTTTCATTGGAACAGAGCCAGGCCCACTCACAGACGGATCGTCCACGGCTGTTTTTGTGCTAGGAGGCAGAGCTGACCCATGCCTCTAAAATACAGGACTTTTTAAATATATATATATTTGGCTCTTTATAGAGAACATCTGCCTTATAGAGACTCTGGCTTAGATAATTAATTTAAATATTTATTCTTTTTCAGTCTAAGCATTTAAACTTATAAATTCTCCTCTGAGCTGTGGGTTAGCTGCATTCCACAAATTTAAACATGTTCTGGTTTGATTATCATCCATTTAAAATATTTTAGATTTTCCTTCTTGATTTGTACATTGACCTACAGGTTTCTTAGAAGAGAGTGTCACACACACTTTCAATTTTCTAATATTGGGAGTCGTCTGCATATTTTATTGCGGTACATACTAATTCCTTTGCACTTAGAGAGCATAAATACTTCACTTCAACCTTTTGAATTTACTGAGACTTACTTTATTGCCCAGCTCACGGTCTATTTTGGGAACATGCCATTTTTATTTTAACAGAATGAGTATTTTATGAGTTTTGCATGAAACGTTCTGAATATTTTGATTAGGTCAAAGCGATTAGTACTCTTGCTCATATATTTTATTCCCTACTGAGTTTTGTCTATTTGTTATGTCAATTGCTGAGACGGAGCTGCTAACATCACCCACGATGAGGGTTTTGGTTATAGCCATTTCGCATGACATATGTTGAGGCCCTGTTGGTAAGTAGGTGCCTTCGCCTGTGAGAGCCGCACGTCTTCCTGCTGCGCTGGCCTTGCCCGTCCTTAGATCTCCGTCTCTGGCCGCACTCCCGGTTGGAGTCTGTGGTTTAGACAGTGTGTTGTGCATCAGCTCCTGACGCTCCAGAAGCTCAGATGCGTCTCTGCCGTCCTCTGTCCTTCACCCTCTGTCTTTATGTTTAAAACAGACGGCGTGTGGCTGTGTCAATCTTTCATTCAGCATGACAAGGCATCTTTTAATTAAAGAGCTCAGGCCATTTTCTTTAAATGCATCACTGGCGCGGCGGGACGAGTTGGCTGCCTGTTTTCTATCCCACACGTCCGACCTTTTGCCATCCTTCTGGCCACCTCGGGTGTTCCCTGAAGAGTTCTGTTGAAGTCCCTCCCAAGTCTATTAATCTACAACCTTTTGAATGTGTTTGCTCCAGGAGTTATGTCTGTCCTTAACTTATCGCAGTCTGCTCAGAGTTATTAACATAAAATTGAGAATTTCACGATTGTATAAAACTTCAGTGTGAAATTAAGAGTTTTGCAGTCATACAGTTCTATTGACTCCCTGTTTCCTGTGTTATCGCTGCCGTCTGTTTTGCTTATGTACATGTTACAAATCACACAATGCACTTTTTTGCATTAAACAGTCATTTGTCTTTTACGGATTATTTACATTTGCTCCTGTATTTACCATGTGGGTGCCCCTCTTTCCGGTTTGTAGATCCCAGTTCCTACCAGGGTCCGTTTTCCTTGCCTTCACTTTAGAATGTATATAGAATTTTCACTAGATGTAGAATTCCAGCTCGCCGTCTTCATGTTTTAGCACTTGAAGCGAGTCCCGTTGCCCTCTGCCCCGCGGCGTCAGCAGAGCCGCCATCGCTCCACTGCCTTTCCTTGGAATGAGAGTGTTTTTTCCTCTAGCTGCTCTCGGGTTTTCCCTTTCCCTTTGATTTTCATCCACTGGACTATACTGTGCCAGGTGTGGTTTTCTTTCCATGGAACTTGCATGGTTTTGCTGAGCATCTGGGATCTGTGAGTGGATATTTCTCACCAACACTATTCAAAAACATTTTTTTGCCCAAATCTCTCTCCTCTTCTGGTCTTCCAAATATATGCACGTCAGGCCACACGATATGGTCCTACAGTCCTATTCTGATGCTCTGTTTAAGACTTTTCTGTATTTTACCTTGTTCTTTAGTTTGGATACATTTTATTGATCTGCTTCAGTTCACTTCACTTTTATATGCCACCCCCAGTTATTTTTTGAGTCTGTAAATAATATTTATAAAAATTCTCATGTTTTACTTCTTTTTTTCTAGAATCTCCATTTAGCTCTTCATGGGACTTTGCATCTCTACGCTGAGATCCCCTCTGAACTGCTCTGGAGGACAAGTGTCCACATCCATCAACATCTGAAATGGCCCCTCTACAAAGTTCTTCAAGGAAGTCCTTTCATCCATGTTTCTAGGGATTAAAAGCTACTTGAAAATGTTGAGGTATAACTTCCCTCCCCCTACTATAATCTTAAAACATGATTTCAGGGGCCGGCCCGGTGGCGCACTGCTATAGTGCACCCCTTGGGAAGCGCGGCGGCACTCCCGCCGAGGGTTCGGATCCCACATGCAGACCGGTTCCCG
>NW_007731258.1:154487-156092 GCF_000696425.1 Galeopterus variegatus | reverse complement strand
AAACAATTGTACCTTGACAAACAATTAATGGGTAAATCTTGCATCTAGGGTAGGATTCGAGTATCACCTCCAGGAAGGGGAGCCTGAGTGCTGTGAGGTTTTCCTTCCTTCTCATAAGGGGCCTCCCCTGCCAGCCCTCAGATCTGCTTTCTCTAATTTATCTTCTTCAGTTATTCAGGCACATCTTGGTCAAGACTGCAACTGTAGAGAAGCAGCCCTATCCCGAGGCCATTGTTGTGCTGATTTTTCTATTCCACATAGTGTTTCAGATAGGAGGATTAACTTAAGGGAATTACGGTGGACAGCATTTCAGTAATCTCTCAGAAACACATCTCTGCGAAATGTAGACAGAATGTGTTTGGGGAGGTTTGCCCCAATTTTGGAATTTTATTGTAGCTCTGGCTGGAGCCTGAGTCATTTTGCATTCACCTGTGGAGACCAGACCCTCCGAGAGCAGCAAATCTTCTCAGAGACTCATCCTAACACGTTGGAGACTCTCCACATGTCCCTTTAAGGATTCATGAGGCCTTAAATTATGTTCCTGATCTGGATTTTCTGCAAATCAGCTTCACCTACATGGGGTGCAACACATCAATTCATGGACAGGTTGCAAATTTATGGAGTGTACTGTGGGCCAAGCGGTTGCCTCCTGGCTCCTGAGCTGCTGGAGATGAACTGTTCTCCTCTGTCAAGAGGCCAGGAGTTATGGCCAGTCCCAGGGGCCCACATGATTCTCCCAGCCAGGACTGAGCCTCAGTTAGGAAGAAGGGACACCCTTCTCTTGTGCCTGAATGTGACAGGAAGATGCTGTCGTTGCTGACATGACAACTCAACATGATGCAGAAGCCATGGGGACCATCACTGTCTTTGTTTTCTCAATGAGATGTCACTTGTCATTTCAGAGCTGCCCTCAGGGTGACGTGCACACTGACCTCACCCCAGCGAGCTGCTGGGAGTGAAGTCCCAACACCATGTGGACAGGAACCGACCACGCAGGTCTCTGTTTCCACAAAGAGGGTGAGCAGGGTCATTGTTCACAAAGGGAGCCACAATCTCCTGCCCGGCCACCCATGTTGCTGCCCTCATGACAGAGCTGAGGACATGGTGGCCCCTCAGTGAGACCATGTGGAACTTTCACAGATGCTTGGAGAGAGCAAAGTGGTCAGGATTCAGGGTCTGCTGTTAATGAGTCAGAGTTACACATTGAGTTAATGGAAGTAGTGTTGAAGACTTCTGAGGCTGCAGTCAGTGGTTGCAGAGCTTGGACACCAAGTGTTTAATTTAGGATCACTGCTTCTTGGAAGACATTCTAGATACGGAGTGGGGCATAAAGAGAAAGCAGAGATGTGAAACAGCAGCAAAGCATATCTGGTAGGCACATCAGTGTCCAGCGTAGCTGCCCCATGGGGTCAGCGGCTGTTTGAAAGGATGTGGCTTCTTAGCCACTCTACACAACTCTACACGGTCCACAAAACATTGCTGTGTGCCTTGCTGGGCCCCTAAAGCAGTCCCATAAAAGTGCTGTTCTGGGTCCTAAGTAACAGAGGAGCTAAGAGAGAAAGGAAGGCAGGAAAGAAAGACCACAGTAGTGCCGTGATCCAACAG
>NW_007731258.1:138463-153879 GCF_000696425.1 Galeopterus variegatus | reverse complement strand
AGAAAGACCACAGTAGTGCCGTGATCCAACAGAGGGAGGGAACATTCCTAGGGCTACAAACCGGAGTTGAGGGGAGAGGGGATGCAGGGAGGTTGGGGGTAATTGGGAGGGGACAAAGGGTACAAGAGTAATTTCTGGTAATGGGTATGTCCCCAGTAGGAATCTGGCCCCCACATCATGGGCAGGAGGGGGGACAATCAGCTTTGTATCTCATGAATATTCCAAATAAATAAATAAATAATTGTCTTTAAGGAGGAAGGGTCCCATTAAATGGTGAACTTGTAATAAATTGGAATTTCAAATAAAAAAGAAAAGAAAAGAAAACCTCAAAGCTGTGATCTTAATCTGACCCCAAAATCCTGGTCTTGGAGCTGTGCCTACAAGTCAGTGGGGCTCAGTCTGGCCAACAGAGCGCAGGTGGGACTGTGTGTCTGTGCCATGGCCCTGAACCTCCGCAGTCCCCCAACAGCCCAGCACTGCAGTGGCCACTTGCCTGGGTGGCCAGGTCAGCGACCCCAGAAAGAGCAAGATCAGGCCAGGAAATAGAACTTCCCACTAACACATCTGCATCACTGTTGTGGTCTGTGTGTTCTATTAAATTGTAAAATAAAGGAATTGAGCATATGAACATATTAAATTATGTGCCATATTGGTCTTGTTATTAAAATGTAAACATTAAAATTTTTTATTTGATATTCAACTTTGATATATAATTAAATGAGAAAATTTTAAATGTTGATTTTTTTAAAAACTGGCATTTGTAAAGAGAAATTAGGAGCTTAGAAAAATAGATTTAGACAATAAAACAGAACATTTTTGAAAATGCAGGGAATTAAACACAAACAACCTGTCAATCTAACAAGAAAATTCACTTTTGTGTATTGTCAGTGGTTTGAGAAAATTTAAAAAATACATTTATATATTAATTTTTTAAATATTAAGGAATTTAAGTAACTAAAATGGCAAAAGAAATTGTACTAAGGTCACCCAATCATTGAATTTATGATTTCATTGCATATTTTCTTAAAAAACTTTCAAGTGTTCTTATGTTTAAGCAAAAATGTCAGGTTGGTAAATTAGACCTGAAATTAAGAAAAACAGACTTTAAACTACAATGCAATTGAGTTGAGTATTAATTAAGCCAATGCATTAATAAGAGATTTTTCTGGGCATAAGAACATTGACTGGGTTTAAAAACTTGAACAATAGCAAGGAGAGTCACTGAAATGCAAAGAGCCATTCGCAGGGCCTGTGGCACGGGAGAGCAGCCCCTGCACTGCTTTCAGGAGTGTCTGCAGCCCTTCTGCCACCAGAGCCCAGAACCAGAGCCCTGTGACATTCTGTAAGCCCAACGCAACTCTCACGTCCCTTAAGAATGGGAACACATAATAAATTGTGCCCAGGATTCCCAGTCAAGAAGTGGAGGAGTGGTGTCTATACCTCCACCCCTTTAGCTGGGACTGCCGGTGACTGCTTTGGTACAAATGTGCTGGAAGGGATGTGTTGCTCGCTTGGAAGACAAACTGTTGGGGAAGCCCATACTGGCCACAGGGACAGTCTGCCTGGGAGAGAGATGCCTGACAGCTCTCACCGTTCCAGCCTGGACCCATCCAGGAGCCCCCAGCCCCAGGATACTGAGCAGTGACAGCACAGTTAGTGTTTGGGGCCATTTATCATTCATATGTACATAAACTTTACACAATAAAACACTATTTTTTTGGAGAACCAGGTTATACTTTATTAGAATTATTTGACATTTGCTAATATCCAAATCTTGATAGTGTGTATTATTTTAATAAAATTAGCTTCATTAATCCAAAAAATGCATCATAGGCTTTTTCTAGTTTAACAAAATTAAATCTCATAGAGAAGCTTTAATATGAGCTATTATTTAGAACATAAAATGTTTGGATTGCGTAGGATTGTATACTGCTGCAATTCTTGGCGTGAGACTCTACTCATACATTTATGCATACTGAAGTTTTTACTATCTACTGAAACCGTGTTTAGGACATAGAGACTAGTAATACTCGTCTTGGAATCTCAGTGTGCCCCTTTACATTAAATGTGATTATTGGTATTTTAAGCTCATGTCTGTCATTCCACTATTTTTTCTACTTTGGTATCCATTTTTTTCCCTTTTCTTCTTTTTCTGCTTTCTTTTGGATTGAGTAACTTATTTTTAATTTAGAGACTTTATTTTTAGAGAAGTTTTAGATTTGAATGATATTATTTTTTAGACGTTACCTTTTGTACTTGGAAAAATAACCTTATTTTGTATAAAATCTTGAATTGTTCGTCTGTGTTTAGAGCTAACACATAAACTTAGAGAAATGCTCACCTCCACATTTGCAATGTTGGGGAAATGGAGTTTAGTCAGAGAAAGGCAGAATCTCAGCAGTGAGAGCAGTGTTGATCACAGTGATCTTTAGTTGGGTCTATACTTGGAATTTAAGAAATGATTATTAATCAATGCAGTTTGAAGACGCTGCCAAATATGCAGAGTATCTCGAGGAACCCACCAAGGTCGCGGAAGCATTGCACTATGCCCTCGGATGGTGTCGTTGAGCACAGCACTGCATAGATGTCTGGGAACCTCTCTTTTGCAGGTCAGATGCGTTTGATGCAGAGGCTTGGTGGGAGTGGGTGGCCACCCTCATGGGTCTGTGAATGCGGGTGGACCCAGGCCCGTGTGTCTGGCTGACACGATGCCGGGAGCATCTGTAGATTTACCGATGGCACGGCAGAGCCAGAGGGACCTTCTTAAACTGCAGCTAACGTGCACGTGACCCAGTGCTTTTGCCTCTTGTCCAGTTGTCTGCTGGGAGATCAGAAGAGAGAAGGCTGGCTCAGCTCCGCATGGCGAGGCCGTCAGTGCAGGTGCATGTTCCTCTCCATGTGAGGCAGAAACAGCTCTGGGGAGAGTCTCAGTCTGGCTCAGGCCTCCTGTCACTGGAGCCATTTGTTCAGCCTCAACCAGACCCTGTGGGCCTCAGTTTACCAGGTTTTAAGATGAAGAGGTTGTATTCGTCTCCAAAATGCCCTAATGTCCTAACAATCTACATTGTAACCTGATGTGATTGGGGGTGTAGAGCTAGGGATGGATCTGGAGCACACAGACATTTTTTCTTCAAAAGAAAAATCAAGAATTGGCTGGAACACCCTGATGTCAATCCCACATGTGAAAGAAAAACTATGGAGAAGCTCCCAGCCTCGTGGAGCTGATGTCCCTAGGCCCACCAGAGGTGTGTCTTCCTCCGGGTGGTTTTTAATTGTCTCCCTCATTATCCCAGTGGCCATAGCCATCCCTTCATTCTGCTCCTCAGGATTCTCATTTTCGAAGGCCTTTTCCTCCTCTTTCCGTATTCCTTCATTAGCTCAGGGAAGCTGGGAGGCGGGACCTGATCCTTCAGTTCCCTAAGCTGGCACCAGAGGACCTCTTTAAGGCTGGCCCAGGCCATGACCTGCTCCAAGCGGACCTAGTCCGTGATATGGCAGTGATCACATGATGCCACACGGCCAGGGCAGTGCAAAGCTGGACATCGACCTCCCGGTGCTCAGGTGTAACTCTTACAGGAGAGTGGGGGTGCAGTGGAAAACTGCGCAGGTGGGGAGGGTGGAGGATGCAGTTTAACCGAGAACACTTGATGCAAGCACGTCAGAAAGCATCCCCGTGGGAATGGCTTAGAGCAGGTGGAGGCAAAGGCCAGCAGGTCACCCGCCGTCAGTGGACACGGCTGCTCCGGGCCCCAGCAGGGGTGCATGGCTGCTGCTTCAAGTAGATCTTCTGTCATCATCTGGCCTCTTAAATCATGTGTGGTAAGATTGAAATCAAAATTAAAAACAAAACCTAAGTGGAGCATGGCCTGTGACCATCTGAACCTTTGAGTGTTCATACTTGGGGCCTCAGGGTGGTATCCTCTGGGGTAGCCCAGCTTGCCTGGCCACTCAGGACACTTCAACCACCAGTGATCCAGAGCTTGGGAACATCGTGAGGACATGCAGGGTCTCACTTCCTGGTGCAGGGTGGTCCCAGATGCCTTTCCCAGCTCCCAAGCCAGGCTGAACCCATGGAACTCCTGAGCTGTGGGCTTTTCCTGGACCCATGCAGTAGCCAGGCCACATGACACTCCTGCTTTTCCTCCCAGCCCAGTGGCAGGCAGTGCAGAGGACAAGCAAAGGGACCACTATGTCACTGCCTGGTCCCCTGGATGCCAGGATCTGGGGTCAGAGCTGCATTATTTTGGTTAATGACCCGATGCAGACAGAGCATCTTCTGTTAAAATCCCTGGAAGGTGACATCTA
This sequence comes from Galeopterus variegatus, assembly GCF_000696425.1. Taxonomy (NCBI): domain Eukaryota; kingdom Metazoa; phylum Chordata; class Mammalia; order Dermoptera; family Cynocephalidae; genus Galeopterus; species Galeopterus variegatus. The sequence continues at coordinate 149,574 of NW_007731258.1, read as the reverse complement.
GGCCATTCATCCCAAAGCACTTCATGGGGTCCTGCATGAGGCAGCCCCTGCTTTGTGACTTCTGAGAGATGCCTGGTGTGCAGGAAGATGATCCCAGGAGGTGGGGATTGATTTTACCTAGATGCGCGAGCCTGGCTTATATTCTCTAACCTCATCATTAGGTCATTCTTTGCTTTCTCTGGGAACCAGTATGATTTGTGCACATAAACGAACACCACCACGAAAATGAGAGGGGGCCGCTCACTCGGAGCTGGCCGTGGAGAGGGGTCGGCAGAGACCCGGGGCAGGTGACGAGTGCGAAGCTTCAGGGAGGCCCCGGGCGAGCCTGATGGGGGCTGTCGGCCTGGGGGCGCAGAGGCAATCACTAAAAAGGGGCTTCTCACGTGATTGATGGGGTGAGTATTCGGTTTGCTCCAGCTGGTCCTGGTTGGAAGTGCAGACAAAAATCAGAGGAGCTGAGTTACTGATCAGCCCCAGCCACCTGGGTTGATGGTCGTGCAGGTGACGATGTGGCTCCCTGGGCGGGCTGTTGCGGGCTGCGGGCAGAGCCCCTTCACAGGTGGTCCGGCCTTGTCGCATCTATTCAGCCCCTCCGACCTCACGCCCTTGCTGGGTTCCTCTCTGATGGGGGGAAGCCCCTCTGCCCTCAGCACATCTGGGAGGGGAGGCCAGCGACCAGCCGGAGTCCCCCTCGTCACTCCACAGGCTTCTCACTGGGCCAGGTGCCCGTGCTCGACCCTGCAGTGGACGCTTCAGGACAGGCAGTGCTGGGAAGCCCCCACCCCCACCCCACCCACCCCATCCCAACGAGCCTTTGAGATTCCAAACGCAGCGAGGACGGGACCAGGAGCAGCCACCAGTGCGTCCTGTCCCAGGAGCATGGGGAGGCAGACAAGGCTGAGGCCTGAGCCACCGGGAGGGACAGGCAGCATGGCCGGGCCCCACCCTCTTGGTCGTATTTGTTTGTGAGGTCAGGTTTTCTCCAGGCTGCGCCTTCCTTGGGGGCAGGGGCCATCTCTTCAGTGTCTTTCCATTACAAAGGCCTCAAAGCCTCCCGGCAGGTATCAGGAGGTAAATGCAGGATTCCGGGTGAAAATAACAAAGCTCCACAATCTGGCTGGTCCCACAGGGAGGTGTCGGCAGGACGGCAATGCTGTCTACAGATGCTCTTTCCCTACATCCTCGTGAGAGAACGCAGACATCGTTTTCCACAGGCGGACGGTTGTCTTTCTGTCACCAGGGATTTCAGGGCAGGGATCATGCTCCACGGGAGCAGGTGGACACCTCTGCCAGGGAGCAGGTGCTTTCCTGCCCTTGCAAAAGCCTCTCAGGTGTGCATCCGGTTCCTCCCAGGGGCGCCGTGCCTGCCACCACTGATGAAGATGTGTGACTTAAACCGCGGGCCTCAGGGCTCAGGGGCTGTCCCCAACCAGTGGGGATGCAGGCTGCGATGGCAGAGGTTTCAGCATCCTTCCACGTGGGCAGCAATTCCAAGCCTCTCCTTTCTCTGTGCAGCCTCACGCTCTGCTCCCGGTTCTCCTGGCATCTACAGGCACCTTGTGCCCTGATCCCAGCTCCCGGGAGTAGGTCGGCTGCCCCCACCCTGCTGCAGCCTCCGCTGAACAGATCTAGAACTTTCCCATGCAGGACCCTCGGTGGTCCTGCAAGTCCAGGGTGGCTCCCAGTGTGTCATTGAAGGCGCCACATGGACACCCGTCATGCAGGACCCAGCGGCCGGAGGTTTTATCCCAGAGTCAGTGAGAACCAGTCACAGCGGCCGGTCTTTGTCTGTAGTGAGCGGGTCCAGCTGCCTCCTGTTTCTCAGCCCATAATCTCCTTTTGTCCTGAATTTCTCATCTACTCATATATAATCCAGTTACTTGGGTTTTGGGTCCGAACAAGGCCAATAAAATCAAAACAAACAGACACACAAAGAAAAAGAACTTTAAAAAATATAGAAAACGTCAACGATCATTTCAAATTTTGTCCCCCACTGCATTTTGGGTACAGGATATAAAATACGTTAAAAAGTAAAAATGTCCTTTAAAACCTTCGTTAGTGTTTCTTTTCTTTTTTTATTTTTTCTTTTAAATCTGGTAAGGAATTCGTGTCGTAGGCAACTTTCAGGACACAAGCTGTTTCGCTTGTAAAACAGGGGCAGTAGCTCCTAGTGCGGAAACTACAGCTAACGCGTGTTTAACCTGCCATGTTTGAAAAGATTGGCTGACATTCCCCACACCTGCATTCCAGTGGCCAGTGGCAGTTGGAAACCTGCAGATTAACTGTCCGCAGAGTCCCTCTGGCTGGACAGCCACTGACCCAGGGGACTGTCCTGATCACAAGGATAATGCATGCTGCCCCAGGGTTGCTCGTGTGGCCACCAGAGCCGAGCGTACATCAGTCCCTCCTACACAGATGTCTCTTCACACCTTCCTGTAGTGCTAGAAAATCACAGGTAACAGGTGCTGTCCATGGTTCTGATGGGGTGAGTGCCCCCACTGCAGAGCCAGCTCCTGTCCACATGTCACCCCTCTCAAGTGTGTGAGAAAGTCACTCTTGCAGGACATTTAATCCTCCTGAGAGCCCTTCGGCCTCAGCCTCGAGACCCTCAGGCACCTGAGGGCCAGGGGTCGTGCTGTCCTTCCCAGGCCATTCAACTTGGGCTGAATGGCCTCGCAACCTTCCCCTGATCCCAGACTGCAGGTGCACAGGGAGTCACAGGAAGGCACCACCCAGGCGTGGCCTGGTCGCAGCTCCCAGAGGTGGGGGCAGCAGGGGGGAGGGGTCCATGAGGTGGCATGGGGGCAGTGGGCAGCCGAGGCATCTGGAGCGGTGAGGCCTTGACAGAGCCCAAGGGACGACATCTCCGGCCTCAGCTGTGAGAGGGGAGGCTCCGGGTGCCTGAGTCTCTGCACCAACACCTCATGGCCCTGAAGGCATCACTGTGAGAGTGGAGCAGAGTGGAGGTGGTGGCCAGCACCTGAGCCACCCCAGGAAGATGCGAGAAGCATTTGGGAATAACCCCCAGGTGCCCAAGGTCGCACCTGTTCACACCTGGACTGTGGAGTTGTCTGCTTTATGCTGAAATCTTATCCCCCTTTAGAACTTCCCAGAATCCCCACAAAGAATCAGGTGACTCCTGTATCCTTTGACTCTTGAACTGGCCACCTGAGTTTCTGCTCCAGGCACTCTGATTGGAATCTGACTCTCACTTCACATGTAGTTGTAAGACTTTGAAAAGTGACCTAATGTTAAGAATCAACAGCAAACTATTTTAAAGATAGTCATATCTTTAATATAAAAATACTATATGCTTGTTATTGAAAAAAAAAAAACACAAAGAAACCTGGCCTGTACTGGCCAGCTGCCATAAGTAAATAAATAAATAATAAATGAATACTAAAAAAAAAAAAAACCTGGAAGATTTTTTTTAAAAGTCATCTATTATACCACTATTACCTATTGGACACATTCTGTTGTTGAGAATTTTCTACATTTATATAAATATATATGAGTGTTCATAACTACACAGACACAGGATTTATGTTTAGATAAATAGGGCAGGACATCCAAATTTTCTTTATTAAAATATTGTTTCTCCTGCTCTTACTTTTATTTACTTAGAAACAGTCCAAAAATTCTTGAGGTGCAGTGATTTCATTTATAGCCAAAATTTTAAAGCACAGAGCAGCCATAGACACAGTCTCTCAGCACTGGGCCTGGTGAGACCCAGGACTGTGTCTAATGTGGGACCCGCTGCCACCCCATAAATGAGGGCCTGGGTACCCCAGAGCCACCTGCACGTCTGAGCTCCATGCTGTGTCTTGGGAGGTGGCTGCTCTGGAAACACATCCTGCATTTTTATCAAAACAGCCTCCTGAGGGTCTGATATCTTTAGTCTGAACTTCCTGTCCTTAGAGAATGAATTAACTGAAGAATCAGAGAAAAATGCTTAAGATCTATAGGATCAGGTTCAAAAGGGAAAATATCAATTTAGATTTTAATATTGGCTTCTGTGGAGCAATTTCCTGGGTGTGGCATTAACCCAGTTCTGCTTGGACAGGTGGGGGCACAGGCAATGGGGACATGTGGGAGGAGAAACAACAGCCACAGAAGGAGGTGGCCACTCGTTACAGAGAAGCCGTTCCTGGTCCAAACCCCCGCAGGACATCCCAGAAGAGGACACTTCCCAGGGTGGGAAACTTCGTAAATTGACTAATAAAGGGCACCCCCCAATGTGGAGGACAGATGCGCTTTTCTGTTTAAAGTGTGCATGATTACTTATTTAAAGTGAGTGTAATCACGTATGTAGAAGAGACACCAAGCTGTATTTATAACCGGAGATGTATTCACAATTACTAACTCTGCCTTCTGAAAGCTTTTTTTTTTTTTCTGGAGGTGGGTAATTGGGAAAAACAACCAAATCCTATTAAAAGGTGATTGTATGCCTTAACTGTCTTAATGCACCATAGGGCTGCAACAACACACATGGCACCAAACTGGGATCAAGTCTGTTGGCCCTGAAGACGTGTTCATAAAATGTGTGGAATATGTGCCTAATTACAGGACACAGCACAGAAACTGGTGAAGGACTGTCCCTGAACTATCAAATGCAAAATGCCACGTGAGGAACTGCTGGTCACTGGCGCAGCCCGGAAAGTGTCAGGGCACAGGCGTGGTGTAAGGAAGGGCTCAGGGGCGGCCTGATGCAGGGTTCAGTGGTGACTGACAGGGTCTCCCAGTAGCCGCCTGTGTGTGTGTTTCTGTGCACATACGTGTGTGTGCGTGTGACTGCCACATGTGGGACTCCGGGGGTGGTGTCCAGGTTGAGGGGTAGGGGAAAACAGAGCGGAAGCCCCAGTGGGCAGCAGAGACCGCGAGCTGACACAGGGCAGTGAGGGGCTGGCCACGTCTTAGGATGACTTTGCTTCCTAAAGTTGGAACAGAGAGAACCTGAACTGCTGTGCGTGTTGACTCCATGGCTTCATCCAAGGCTAAGTCAGACTTACTTGTCAAGTCCGGTGCTTAAACGCTTTCAGAAGTTACCTGTCCTGACTCCTCTGAATTGGGGTCTCAGCTGAAAGCAGGCGTTTCTCCAAAGAGCACCTTAGCTGTGAGGACGAGCGCAGCCCCCGTCAGGCTGGGGACCTGGGGCCACCGGCTCCTTCTGTCCCCAATGTTTGCTGGAAACCTGGACACCTTAGCTGCCGTGTCTCACGTCTGCACAGGTGTGAAGGCCCCACCAGCCTCTCGGGTTTCTTAGGCTCTGTCATCTGTTCCCATTTGGTGGGGGACAGAGGGCGGCCTTAAGTCTGAGCCTGGCAGGACGCAGGCGGGGCAGCCAGGCACAGGGGACACCCGAGAGGAAACCAAGGTCTAAGCCTGTGACTGCAGCCGCAGACCAGGCGGAGACTGGGGGCCTCGCCCTCTGATGCCTGTGCTCGGGCAACGCCTCAGAGCCCCTGAGAACACCCGGGCCAGGGGCACAGGCCACCGCGCCCCGGCGGGAAGCGCAAGTGGTGCGGGTGTCCAGGACTCAAGCGCAGCTGCAGGGCCGGCCCTGGGGACGAGTTGGTGGCATCCCCATCCCCACAGGCACCCGCGCCTCCTCCGGCTCACCCCGACTTTGCAGCTTCCGAGCTCCTGCGGGGTGGGCGCAGCCAGGTGCAGGTTACTGGGGGCTCGCATCACTTTGCTTGTTTTATTTTTTTTTATTTCCTGACTATTGTTCGTGTCCTGAGTATCCTAAGTTCCATGTTTGACCAGCGATTCAACCTACGCAAGGGAGGGCGGGCTGTGACCCCGAGCTCACCCCTGCCTTCATTGGCCCTGACACCACCCTCCCTCTGGGCTGCTCCCCTAGGGTGCCAGCGAAGGCCAGCTCTGCTCATTGAGACTTTAGGGTCATCAGAATTGAATGGCCTGAGAAGAGACGGCAATACCACTGCAGCTGAATTCAATTTAATAATTTTTTCAACTATTGCTAAAATGCAAACATTTTGAAGAAAAAGTTGTCAGAGGTAAGTCATTTCATACTCACTAGAAGACCCCGTGAAACGCTATTCAGAGAAAGACTTCTCCTTGACTTGGGGATAATTCATAAAAACAAAGTTGAAAAGCAAATGCTTCACTTTCACGTCCAGTAAAATCTAATTGAAAATCTATATAAGAAACTTTACATCCTAAAAGTAAAACTTTTTTCAAACTTTTACTCTTCATTTTATCAAATTTTCCCTAACTCTAAAATGAGTTTTCCTTCTGATTTGGCAATACAGAAGATTATCCTGTTAATATTCTCGAGTGGAACCGTAAATACTGAATATTGATAGCTCTCACTAAACACCAATGAATGTAACTGCAAATTAAACTGGCTACTTAAAATCTTGAGAGATGAGCAAAGTTTTGAAAGTTTTGCGTTCAGTTTATAGCATTCATAAGGAACTCACATTGGCCTATTTTCTAAAATCTCATTCTCATGCAGAAATTAAAGCTCCTGCCACACGAGAGAAGCCGTTGGGAGTGGAGCAGTTGTGCCCACCTCACTGTGAGCTGTGCACACTTATGAACAGCTGTTATAAGCAGACACCTTTTGGGAAAACAAACAAAAAAACTCCAAATCTCTGCTCCCTGGAGTTTATGTTTTTTTCTGAGGCAATAAGCCATCGAATCACGAAAGCAAAAGGCACGTTAACACTCTTGTCAAGTGTAAACCTGAAGTGAGAGGAGAGTTGAGTTTCATTTTGTTTTCTTTTCACCTCTCTTAAGTAAATCCCATACCTTTTTGAAGAACTTGGATATTTCAATGTTTAAGTTAGAACTTGGGATTTTACCATCATTTGCTTTAGCAAAATGGTAAAATTAGATTTATCAGAAACTCTATCTCTTACCCATAATTTTTCCTAGTCATTCTGGGAAAACAAAAATGTAAAAAAAAAACAAATTAAATCGCACAAAGGCAGCATCATTGAAATAAGGCAATTACTTTACAAAGTCATAAATATTTGGACTTCGTAAAAACAGCAAATTGCAGCACATTATTTTTAAATTAGCTTTCATATTACAGGTTAGTTTCCACACCAAATTAAATCGCACAAAGGCAGCATCATTGAAATAAGGCAATTACTTTACAAAGTCATAAATATTTGGACTTCGTAAGAACAGCAAATTGCAGCACATTATTTTTAAATTAGCTTTCATATTACAGGTTAGTTTCCACACTGGGTATAAGAATTGTATACAATAATACTAACATACTCCTAAATTCATCTTGTTTTGGTTGTTTACATATGGAACATTCTCAGAATTTTCAGAGCATTGAAAGGAACAAAATGTTTTCCTCGCTTCAATGTAGCATCACAAGCTGACTTCCTCACTTTGCAAGCTAGTTTTACTTTGCCATCATAGCCATCAGTTATGCTCATCTTTTCTAATGATCTTTGTTGAACTTCACAGAGAACTGGGTGCATTCATGGGCATTAGAGTATTTGGGGTGGTCTCTGCTACTCTCAAGGGAGGCTGAGTTGTGGGTGACTTCTCCTTGGTTTTCCATCAGATTTTATGTGTATTTCAAATGTCCCCTTCTCATAGAGACCATCCTTCAGCCGCCTTTAAAAAACGCCTCATGCCTGCCCCGGACAGGGTCCCTGGCAGGAAGTGCCAGACGAGGGAGGATTCTCAGGGTTTTCCCTGGGGTTTCCAGGGCATATAAGGTAGTGTCCCACATGCTGCAGGGATTCTCCTTCTGTGACGAGGACACACCTGCCCCACGAAATTGAGAAGCTCTGGAAGTCAAGATCATCTGTGTCAATGTTGCAAAGTCCATGGTTATTTGCTATGGGCTCACTGAGTTTCAGATTTTGCATCTAATTGAGTTCTGCTCGGTACAGCCTTGAGTCTGTACAAATGTATACAGTTGTCTCTTTATGACCTCAGCACTCTGCACTAATTTGGGGATAGTTTAAATTATTTGTCCATCAACCAGAAGTTTTCAGTGGAGTTAACAATGAATTGAAGCCTTCCAAATCTTTCTCATTTTTTTACTTATCTAATCTTGTAGAAATGGACATATAAGACTAAATAAATCAGATGAAACTAAAAAAGTCAGGCTGTTTAGTAAGCTACTGCATACATAGAAGCAATTTGTCCTGGAAAGAATAAAAGCTCTGACATAACACAGTTTTAAGGGAGACAAAAGTGCATTTGCAAAGCTACATAAAACTGTGGCACTTTTTCAGTGCATACTATTTCTGGATAAGGTATAAAAATTTAGGACAGGAAAACATGCTGCTGAACAGGTCCATGTCTGTTGAAATGAAGTCTCCTGTATACTATGCATTTGATAGAACTGGATTTGAATCCTCTGTGTGGTATGTAGCCTTGCCATGGGGGGAAATGTGAGCCATGTATTGCATGTTTGTGTTCATGTATTTATTAGGAACACAATAATAAAGGCCCAGTTATTGTCCATGGCAGTGCTGTGTGGAGAGTTGGTGGAAAACTGGAATTCATAGGAAAGTCCCAACCTCATAGCTTCATTTTACTGCCCATGGCCATCTCTGCAGGTGTAGACACCGGTTTTATCCAACCTCCATTTATACTCTCTGACTAATGCATTAAAAGGGAGTCCACCCAGCAAACAATTAAAGGTGAAGAGCAGCAGGGTTTGTGCATTTAATTGCTGGTGCTACAGAAAAGCAGGTCCCTGGGCCTTGCTTCCAGCAAGTGTCTCCCTCTCATCTGTCCCTCAGGGCAGGTACAACATGCATGTTGCACCAACTCTCTGTGGCTGCACACGCCAGGGAGGTGCAGAGGGGCTCAGCTTACAGGGGGCAGAGGCTCACTCTTACTTTGCCCACATTGGAAGAGCTTGTCATTTCATTTCTCTTTTTCATTTATTTTTTTTTTTGAATCAGGTTATTCTATTTATGGCAGAAAGGTTGGGCATAATTCAAAAATAAAAATGAAAACTATTTGATGATTTTGAGAGCTACCTTAGCAGCAAGGATTTCTGTGGTAGGGCTGGGAAGGAGGCAGCCCAGGTGCTGGGCTTGGAATTTGGGTTCATATTTGCCCTCCAGCAACAGCTGATTCTGCAAGGACTCCGGAGCTGAGCAGTGGGGAGGGGCTTCCTCCTAGGTCTGGTGGGGACTCCATCGGAGAGAGGGCCCCCCAAGGCTTCAGGGGAACCTGGCATGCCACGTCCTAAAAGTAAAGGTACGAGAAATAAACTCATTCCCACAGGGGCCGAATTGCCCAGTCACACCACCTGGATTCCTCCTTGGTTTAGGTGACCCCTGCGCAGAGAACATTTTCCCACCAGAGTCAAAGTACCCTCACCTGGGGGAAGGGGCCACTTTCCTGGAGCCTCAAATTTTCCTCGCTAGTTTTCATTCACAGAGCCCTGTACTCAATCAAAAATAGCCAGGAATATAAGAAGAAAAAAAAATGGCCAAAACCAAGACCAAAAAAAAAAAAAAGGCAAGAGAAGCAGATTTACAGTGGATATAGAAGTTACATGTACAAGACATTACAAGACACTGGTTTTAAATAACCGCAATTGATTTGTTCAAGAAATTAAAAAGTTTTCTTGTGAATATTGTCAGAATATTGGAAACCATGAAAAACAGTAACATGGAGACTCGAGAAAATACATTAATTGGAAATAAGAACATGATGAATGGATTTTAAAGCAAATTATGTGCAGCTGAAGAGATAATTAGTGAACAGGAAAATAGATCAGAAAGAAGTAGTGAGGTAAATGCTCGGGGAGACTAAGGGACTCATGACAAAGAAAAGAGCCCCAGACATGTGGACTGTAGGGCGAGGTCAGGACCTGTGTGCCCAGAACCCCAGACAACAGAGGGAGAGCAAAAACAGGCTGTACATGAAGAGACTCACTGAAAATGTCCTCAGACAGATGGAAACCACCACGTCAATGATCTGAAAAGAATTCAGAACACTAAGAAAGATTCATTTAAAAAGCACACTAAGTACACTGGAGTAAAGCTGATGGAAGACTCACCTTCCAAGGGCAAACATATGACTGACACTTGATTCTCAACAAACAGAATGAAATGCAGAAGATAATGCACATTGGGAGAGCTGATGACAATAACTGCCCACCCTGGCCACTATATCCAGTCAAAACAGAGACATTTCTAGACAAGCAGGAAGAGAATATGTCACCAGTGAGCCCACAACAAAAGAAAGAAAGAAAACGATTCCAGGCTGCAGCTCAGAGTTGCCGGCAGAACAGAGCTGTAAGGAAAAGACAGAGATGTGGGTACACTTACAAAAATAAAAAGACAACAGAAGGCAATAATGGTAACGCTTTGATGGTTTGAAATAATATAAAATTAAAATATGCAACAATAATAACACAAAAGGCAGGAAGAATAAAGGGCGGGGAGCCCTCAGTTCCATGCACTGACCAGGAAGTGGTCAACGGAAACGCATAGACTTTATTAATCGAGGACACGTGCTGTGATAGCTGGCATAAGTGGTAAAAGAATATTAGCAAGCTAATGGGGGGTCGGGGAGTAGAATCAGTAAAGTTTTAGCCAATCCAAAAAAAGGTATAGAAAAGAAAAAACGGAGCACAGAACAGGTAGAAAAAATAGAAACCAACATTAATTCATCACATGTGAACCCAGTACATCAGTAATTTGATGGCGTGTATGGAGTAAACACTTCAATTAAAAGGCAAAAAAAAAAAAGCCAGTCTTTTTCTGAATAAATATAAAACAGACATATGCTAGTAAAGGATTCATAAGAATTGGAAGGATGTAATGTACTTATTGTGTAAATAATATTTTAAAAATCTCAGGTAGGACCCTAATTTCAGTCAAATAAGACTATTAGGACAAATCATTTGACATAAACAACGATATCACATAGTGATAGTGATAAATGGGCCATCTCACCAACAAGGTATAACGATCCTAAACACGTGTGTACGTGTCTTCCAAATATGTAAACAAACATAACAGCAGCTAACACAAAGGAGAAAATAAGCAGTTGTAAAAACTAAAGAATTTTAAAGCACAACTCCCTGTAATTAGTAACACATGAGTAACAAATGACCACACACACACACACACACACACACAAAC
>NW_007731258.1:123306-137685 GCF_000696425.1 Galeopterus variegatus | reverse complement strand
TTAGTAACACATGAGTAACAAATGACCACACACACACACACAAACGTGTGTGTGTGTGTGTGTGTTTAAAATCACTCTACCTAATTACTAAAGGATACAATTTTCATGGGTTTCTTTTTAGCATATGATTACACACTGCTCTACACAGTAAGTCTAAACAAATTACAAAGGACTGAACTCTTATAGTTCATAGAGAAACAATTCTTGGCTTCATTGGAATTAAGGTGGGGAAGAGAGAGAACTAAAAGTCATCTATGTTTGGAAACTAAGCAATATACAAAACATTTTAACTTAAATGATGATGCAAGTCCTGTATATAAAACTTGTGTGATACGGTCAAAATAATACCTATACAGAAATGTGTATCCTTGATTTCATATATTTGAAAATAAGAATGAGTAAAATTTAATGAGGGGTGACTGATCTAACTGAGGAGGGGTGAGCATCTAACAGCAAACGAGTTTAGTTTTCTGAAATGGACGTAGAAGGATAATATAGAAATATCTTGGAAAATGGGTATTTGAAAAGGAAACTTCATGCAGCTGGAAGACAAAGTGGAAACTGCTATTGTCATCTGCTCACTCTCGGTGCGGAGGGGGGGACATCAGGAAAAGGAAGAAGGGGCAGCGACTGAAGGAGAAGTGACTGAGAGTTTTGTGGAAAGTATTTTAGGGATAAATTTCAGACTGAATAAGTTCTGAGCAAGATAATTTAAAATTAGATCAAGTTTAAAAGAGCAGTGAGATTGTATAGCACCTAAGGTTGGAATAAAATAAAAATGCCACCAGTGATAATGTAATTTAGCTACAAAGAAAATTTAATTACACGGAAAATAGAACGTTTAACAGTAATAAAAGAGGGCAAAAGAAAATACAATATTTTCAAAGTGCTGGAGGAAAAAAATAGCCATTCCCCTAACATATCATAGCGAGCTCCAGTGTTAAGATGTAGTTTAATTATGCATTTTTTTATACTTGAATACTTCAGAATTTTACCACTCAGAGACCCTCACTGAGAGAACTACTAAGTTAAATGGAAAAATTTAATTTCATGGTGAGAAAAAAAAATTGGAAAATATCCCTGTATGTCTTAACAAGAGCTGACTGTGGAGGACATCTGTACATACCTTCATTAAAATGATGAGATAATGAAGGGTCATTTGAGTAATTTGTGAGCCCATTAAAGTCACAGTGAAACTACATAAAATATTACGTTAACAACCCTGGTATGATCTTGGGTGTTTTGCATTCTAAGGTGACTGCAGTGTCTGTGAGGAGAGTAGAAATCATGAAGAACTCATGATGCGTGAATAAAGCCCGGGGTGCATGCATAAGCTATGACAGTACTTAATTAATGCACCGTAGTTACGTCTTCTCCAAGTGTGGATTGGAAAAAAGTGAATGAAACTGAGCACTGGACAGAGACGCATTAAAAATACAATGATCCTGGAAATGATTTACGTGCAAATGTTAACAAAAGGAGCTGGCAGCTGTGCTGAGAGCAGCCAAGAAGGAGGGAGCATTGTCATGGACAGAGTGTCAGGACAGGTGACAGAGCCCCAGCTGCCTGCTGTGCAAGTGTGATGACTCTGAAGTCAGCCCACGTGACCGCAAGTGAAGCAAGTTTACAGAATTACAGGGAAAAAATGGAAAAAACATCTCCATCACAGTGCACAATTTAGCACAACTTGCTTAGGAGTTTATAATTCCCACAGAACAAAAATAGCTAAATGCATAGAATATCTGAACAACTTAACTACCAAGCTTGATCGAAGAACTGCACATAGACTCCTACACACAAAAATGAGAAAATGCACACTCTTTTTAATCAAACAGTGAATACCGGCAAAAGTTAAATATGCGCTTAGGTAAAGATGTAAACGACAATCAGCAAAATGAACCACATTTTCTGACCACAATGAATTATAATTGGAAATCAATAAATAAAAATAGAACCAGAACTGCTATGTAATTTGAAAATAAAACACATACTCATGAGTAAAAGAAGTAATGATGAAAATCAGTTATTTCACCATTAATGAATGGAATAATAATGATGAAATAATAGGTATGGACATCTTACATTGTACAGGTTTAGTATTCCTTATCCAAAATGTCTTGAACCAGAAGAGTTTTGTGTTTTGAATTTTTCCGGCTTTGGGAATATTTTTACACACATCTTGAGGATGGGACCCAAGTCTGAACACAAAATTTATTTGTTTCATGGACACCTTATAGATATAGGCTGAAGATAACTTCATATAATATGTTAAGCAAATTTTTGTAGGAAACATGTGACCCATCACATGAGGTCAGGTGTGGAATTTTCCACTGTGGCATCATGTGGATGCTGCAAAAGTTTAGGATTTTGGAGCTTTTCAGATTTCAGGTTTCCAAATTAGGGATGCTCAACCTGTATGAGCCGCATCATAAGAAAAATTTAAAGGGAAGTGTATACCCTTCAATCCACATGCTACAAAACAAAGAAAACATTTTCCAGCTTATATACGCAATGATAAATGTAAATAGAACAACAGAGTTAACCAATGGTAGTAAAAGAAATAACACAGAAAACTTAACAAAAACTTGACGCAATGAAGAACAAAGGTAAAAAGAAAGCACCATTAGACCGACCATATTTGGATAGCATCACAAGACCACCTCTGCAGAGAGATTCGCTCAAACCAGAGCAGAGGCACTCGAAACAGAGTGATGCCAAGGGGAGCCAGTGAAGTCGTACAGACTGCAAAGGGCCGCTGGAGCTGGTTCTAAGGAATTTGATGCAAGTAACTTTAGTGTACAGATGGAATGGACAGTCCAGGGATCTGTGCGGGACCAGGGTCACTGCAGACAGTCCAGTGGTCAGACAGGCTCACAGCACTGGGGTGGTGGGGCAGGCTGAGCCCTGGCGGTGAAGCCTGGGAGGAGCTCAGCGGGTGGAGGGGAGCCACAGTGGGTCACCCTGCCCACACCGCCCCCCCACCGTGAAGGACAGTGCACAGGAGTATTCACATGGTAGATAAAGGAATCAGTAAGAAGCAGGGGTGAGTGCCCACACCCCACAGCACATGTAGCAGGTGCTCAAGACATAGGCGCTGAATTCATGAGAAGTGTTCATTTTACTTTTCCAGCTAGGGAAGGTCTAAATATCTACTGACAAACTAGAGGTGGGACTGAGATAGAGTTAATCCACATGTGCAGTCGATGCTGAGCTCCTGGTCTTGGACAATGTTGAGAACCACTGGAACTGCAGAAAATTACACAACAACTGTAATTGTGGAAAATCATGTTGAAAATGGGTAATGAATACAAATTAAGTAAATGAGACCATATTTCAGATAGTGCTTCAAGAATTATTTATTGATAGATGAGGGGTGGTCAGTTCTTCTTTCAGAGACTTCATTTCACTTCAGGAATAATTTCCCAGCCTTCCTATTAAAAATAAGTTTACATAAATGTTAATTGGATTTCCAATTTTTGTTTTTTACAAAAACTGGATAAACATTTTCTGAGAATATTTACTTGAATGGTGAAGTAGCAGCTCTTATTTAATTTTATCTGTGTTGATTAGATTATTTTGCCTGTGACATTTTATTTATGAATAATTTTAAGTTGAACAGATGTTTATTGAAGGAAACAAATCAGATTCTAAGGGAAGCCGTGACCTGAATGTCAATTTAGCTCTATGGCAAATACATTCAGGTTATTATCAGTTTGAAGGTCTGGTTTTTTTTTGTTTTTTTGNTTTTTTATACTTGAATACTTCAGAATTTTACCACTCAGAGACCCTCACTGAGAGAACTACTAAGTTAAATGGAAAAATTTAATTTCATGGTGAGAAAAAAAAATTGGAAAATATCCCTGTATGTCTTAACAAGAGCTGACTGTGGAGGACATCTGTACATACCTTCATTAAAATGATGAGATAATGAAGGGTCATTTGAGTAATTTGTGAGCCCATTAAAGTCACAGTGAAACTACATAAAATATTACGTTAACAACCCTGGTATGATCTTGGGTGTTTTGCATTCTAAGGTGACTGCAGTGTCTGTGAGGAGAGTAGAAATCATGAAGAACTCATGATGCGTGAATAAAGCCCGGGGTGCATGCATAAGCTATGACAGTACTTAATTAATGCACCGTAGTTACGTCTTCTCCAAGTGTGGATTGGAAAAAAGTGAATGAAACTGAGCACTGGACAGAGACGCATTAAAAATACAATGATCCTGGAAATGATTTACGTGCAAATGTTAACAAAAGGAGCTGGCAGCTGTGCTGAGAGCAGCCAAGAAGGAGGGAGCATTGTCATGGACAGAGTGTCAGGACAGGTGACAGAGCCCCAGCTGCCTGCTGTGCAAGTGTGATGACTCTGAAGTCAGCCCACGTGACCGCAAGTGAAGCAAGTTTACAGAATTACAGGGAAAAAATGGAAAAAACATCTCCATCACAGTGCACAATTTAGCACAACTTGCTTAGGAGTTTATAATTCCCACAGAACAAAAATAGCTAAATGCATAGAATATCTGAACAACTTAACTACCAAGCTTGATCGAAGAACTGCACATAGACTCCTACACACAAAAATGAGAAAATGCACACTCTTTTTAATCAAACAGTGAATACCGGCAAAAGTTAAATATGCGCTTAGGTAAAGATGTAAACGACAATCAGCAAAATGAACCACATTTTCTGACCACAATGAATTATAATTGGAAATCAATAAATAAAAATAGAACCAGAACTGCTATGTAATTTGAAAATAAAACACATACTCATGAGTAAAAGAAGTAATGATGAAAATCAGTTATTTCACCATTAATGAATGGAATAATAATGATGAAATAATAGGTATGGACATCTTACATTGTACAGGTTTAGTATTCCTTATCCAAAATGTCTTGAACCAGAAGAGTTTTGTGTTTTGAATTTTTCCGGCTTTGGGAATATTTTTACACACATCTTGAGGATGGGACCCAAGTCTGAACACAAAATTTATTTGTTTCGGGGCCGGCCCGGTGGTGAATATTTTTACACACATCTTGAGGATGGGACCCAAGTCTGAACACAAAATTTATTTGTTTCATGGACACCTTATAGATATAGGCTGAAGATAACTTCATATAATATGTTAAGCAAATTTTTGTAGGAAACATGTGACCCATCACATGAGGTCAGGTGTGGAATTTTCCACTGTGGCATCATGTGGATGCTGCAAAAGTTTAGGATTTTGGAGCTTTTCAGATTTCAGGTTTCCAAATTAGGGATGCTCAACCTGTATGAGCCGCATCATAAGAAAAATTTAAAGGGAAGTGTATACCCTTCAATCCACATGCTACAAAACAAAGAAAACATTTTCCAGCTTATATACGCAATGATAAATGTAAATAGAACAACAGAGTTAACCAATGGTAGTAAAAGAAATAACACAGAAAACTTAACAAAAACTTGACGCAATGAAGAACAAAGGTAAAAAGAAAGCACCATTAGACCGACCATATTTGGATAGCATCACAAGACCACCTCTGCAGAGAGATTCGCTCAAACCAGAGCAGAGGCACTCGAAACAGAGTGATGCCAAGGGGAGCCAGTGAAGTCGTACAGACTGCAAAGGGCCGCTGGAGCTGGTTCTAAGGAATTTGATGCAAGTAACTTTAGTGTACAGATGGAATGGACAGTCCAGGGATCTGTGCGGGACCAGGGTCACTGCAGACAGTCCAGTGGTCAGACAGGCTCACAGCACTGGGGTGGCGGGGCAGGCTGAGCCCTGGCGGTGAAGCCTGGGAGGAGCTCAGCGGGTGGAGGGGAGCCACAGTGGGTCACCCTGCCCACACCGCCCCCCCACCGTGAAGGACAGTGCACAGGAGTATTCACATGGTAGATAAAGGAATCAGTAAGAAGCAGGGGTGAGTGCCCACACCCCACAGCACATGTAGCAGGTGCTCAAGACATAGGCGCTGAATTCATGAGAAGTGTTCATTTTACTTTTCCAGCTAGGGAAGGTCTAAATATCTACTGACAAACTAGAGGTGGGACTGAGATAGAGTTAATCCACATGTGCAGTCGATGCTGAGCTCCTGGTCTTGGACAATGTTGAGAACCACTGGAACTGCAGAAAATTACACAACAACTGTAATTGTGGAAAATCATGTTGAAAATGGGTAATGAATACAAATTAAGTAAATGAGACCATATTTCAGATAGTGCTTCAAGAATTATTTATTGATAGATGAGGGGTGGTCAGTTCTTCTTTCAGAGACTTCATTTCACTTCAGGAATAATTTCCCAGCCTTCCTATTAAAAATAAGTTTACATAAATGTTAATTGGATTTCCAATTTTTGTTTTTTACAAAAACTGGATAAACATTTTCTGAGAATATTTACTTGAATGGTGAAGTAGCAGCTCTTATTTAATTTTATCTGTGTTGATTAGATTATTTTGCCTGTGACATTTTATTTATGAATAATTTTAAGTTGAACAGATGTTTATTGAAGGAAACAAATCAGATTCTAAGGGAAGCCGTGACCTGAATGTCAATTTAGCTCTATGGCAAATACATTCAGGTTATTATCAGTTTGAAGGTCTGGTTGTTTATTTTCTTAATCTTGAATGTCAATTTAGCTCTATGGCAAATACATTCAGGTTATTATCAGTTTGAAGGTCTGGTTTTTTTTTGTTTTTTTGTGAAGTAGCAGCTCTTATTTAATTTTATCTGTGTTGATTAGATTATTTTGCCTGTGACATTTTATTTATGAATAATTTTAAGTTGAACAGATGTTTATTGAAGGAAACAAATCAGATTCTAAGGGAAGCCGTGACCTGAATGTCAATTTAGCTCTATGGCAAATACATTCAGGTTATTATCAGTTTGAAGGTCTGGTTGTTTATTTTCTTAATCTATCAGGACTTGGCCCATACAGAAACGGAATATTTTGATATAAATAAGTAAGATGCCCTGCCAGGATGTTCATCATACGTCTAAAACCACAAGGAACTGTGAACAAGTTATTTATTTAGTGAGGATGTAAACAAGACCAGGTCAGACAGTTTCTGATTTGAGTCCTGTCCTCAGTTCTGTGTACCAGCAGCCCGAGCAACGTGAGACTCGGTTGGTCACTTCTGTTCACATCCTGTTTCTATTGTTGAACATGGGGCTGTCCCCTGTCGATGCTTAATTAATATTTGTTAAATTACCGAGTGAAAAAACTCCATAACTTTTAGTAAGGCATTTACCAAGTCTATTAGATAGGAACCAGATTTGCAAAAATGTTTACACAAGAGGTTAAATGTATCATATTTATATAAAAAATGCAGTTAGCTTCCAGCACATCTCTGGGGAAAACCTGGACTTACGCCTTGACATGGCCACATACAAAAATGAGGGTACAAGAAACTATGTGTGTGCACAAAATAGCTCCTGCTGCTCTTGAAACTCAGAATCTGGAGCACGAAGCTGGTGGAGCTGCCCGAGGTGCCCAGAGAGCGCTGGCAAAGCCAGCCCAGCCCCAGCTGCCAGGGGCTCGACGGAGGGGCACTGGGGCATGGGAGGGTCCAGGCAGTCCAGACTTTACTCAGCTGAAGTCATCTCATCGGAGATGTTTCTTGAGAGCATCCCAGTGTAGCATCTTTTAATTAAATCAACACTCTCACAGAGACTGTAATTTTAAATCAGAGTCAGCACAAGTTTTAAGAAGACGCTGAGAGCTTAAATTTACCAGCTAAACCCTAGAGTTTAAACATGGTTTTCAACGCAAATTAAGAATAATAAATTTGGTCTTCTTATACTTGTGAAAAAGCCAGTCATACTGTGAATTGACTTAGTTTCTTCCCAAGCCAATGCTGTAGGAATTACCCACACGGGTATGGAACATTTTGATCGGTCTAAAATAGCCATGAGTTGGTGTGTAATGAATATAAACGACCCATTTTCTTACTCTAGAAATAATTATTTTCCTAGTCAGATTTGAATCACTTTATTAAAACGTGCCTGATGTGCTCGCTTCCTCTGCATTGCTGGCGCTGACGCACCTGTGTGGGCGACCTCGGGAGGTCTGCCTTGCTCTGTCCCCTGGCGTCCTGGCTGGTGCTGCCAAGAAAAACGAGAGTCCACTCAACTTTAAAATTCAGTTTTGCATATTTGTGGGGTACAGCGTGTTCTGTGAATACCTGTACATACTGTACAACGATTCACTCTGGGTAGATGGTAGCTCCGACCCCTGAACATTTATCTTTTCCTTGTGGTGATTACAGTCAAGATCCTCTTTTCTAGCTCTTTAGAAATTCGTAACGTTATTAGCCGCAGTCAGCCTACAACACCGGGATGTGTTCCTCCTGCCCACCTGTGACGCTGCACGCGTTCACCCACCACTCCTGCCCCCCACCCCTCCTTCCTTCCCAGGCTCTGGTATCTGTTATTATGCTCTTCACTGCTATGAGAACCCAATTTTTTCTTTTCTTTCTTTTTTTTTTTTGAAGGTTCCACATGTAAGCGAGATCGTGCAGCACTTGTCTTTCTGTGCCGGGCTCACTTCACCTAAGCTGACGGTCTCCAGCTGACTTCAGTTTTTATTTACAGCTGAACAGTGTTGCGTCGTGTATCTGTCCCACGGCTTTTTCTATCCCTTCATCCACTGATCCTTTAAGCTGATTCCATCCCTTGGCTGATATGAATAATGCTGCAATGAACATGGGAGTGCAGGTGTCTTTTCGGTGGACTGATTCCATTTCCTTTGGGCACATACCCGGTACGGGGACAGCTGGGTCACAAGGTAGCTCTGTTTTCAGTTCTCTGAGGAACCCACATGCTGTTCTCCAGAACATTCCCAACAAGAGTGTAGGAGGGTTCCCTTTAAAGAATATTTGATTTGGATCTCATAACAAGACTATTTTAAGTCAATTTTTTGTTTCCTTCAAGGGGAATATACTTTAATCTGTGAGTTTTTCTTCGATTGTTATCTGTTGGCTCAAATTTATATTTTATATTGCCTACTCTCAGAAAACCTCTTATAGACTGGGTGCACGTAAACTTACAATAGAGATGGTTCATCGTGAATACATTGTTAAAAGTTAGAGCAGTGGTAACGTGTCTAAATTTGTAGGAATATAGACAATATCTTTTATATTAAGTTAGAAATACATACAGAGAGTAAAAAGAAAAAGAACCGTCCAAACCTGGACATGCTCAGTCGCACGTGTGTCGATCTTGCTTCCTGCTGAGACCGGGTCGGCTCGTTCCTCAGCTGTGTGTTGGTGTTTCAGGCGTGGGAGGAAAGGACAGGAGCAGGAGACCTCAGGCAGGACAGGAGGCCCAGGAGTCCTCCCACTGACGCCCACACACCAGCAGCCAACACGTGAAGGCTTAAATTTGAGGCACTAATTATAGAAGTACTATTAGTTTTGTGTTAGACTTTCTAAAAATCTACTGTGAATTCAAATTTATTGCTCTAATGGGGTGGGTCTTGAGCAGTTTGTGTTAAGTTGGAGACCGTAGAGGAGGGGTCAGCATCCTGTGGGCAGTGTCTGGGGCCAGAAGGTGACAGCAAGCCATGAAGGAGGGGTGCTCAGCATACAGGGGGATTAGAGGGAGGGGTGCCACAGAGATGGGGGTGTCACTCAGACATGCCCTGCGATGGCACGCTGCTGGTCTGCAGTGGAGTGACGGAGTGATCGTGGTGTCCACAGGAGGGGAGAGGGCACCTGGGCAGGAGGACATGTGCTGGCCGTGGTGGCCCAGGGGCCAGGGCCTTCCTGAGAGCCCCCCTGAGACATACTGTGGGCATTCAGGATACAAAATTCCCTCTTTTGTCAACTGCATAAACCAGAAACATTTGTAAATATATATTTGACATCTGGCTCCCTTGGTGAGGGTAACTTGAAAACAACTTTTACCCTCTTTTTACTCCTGAGATTTTTCTCAAGTGGATTTTATTTATTGAATTCATGCTCTTAATCCTGTTTCAAAGTAACAGGAGGATGGATAAACGGCACATTAGGTTTCCATCAAAATACACATTTGGGTAATTGAAGAGAATAATTTCAGATTCATCTATAAGGCATTGCAATGATGCCAAATATATTACAAAAGAACAAACAGCGGATTGTTATCCCTCATGAACAGAGATGGAAAACGTTCTCAAGAACACTTCAGTAAATGATCACGTATAACACCATGTAAAAGGAACAGCACGTTGTCACTGGATTGGCTTTATCTCAGGAATGAAAGATTGTTTTAACATTTAAAAATCAATGTAATCCACCATAGTAACAAACTAAATAAGAAAAGCCATGTGACCATCTCAGTAGATACAGAAAAAGCATTTGACAAAATGCAGCACCCATTCTTGATAAAAATTCTCAGCACACTGGAAATAGAAGACAAATGCCTCAGTTTTACAAAGGACATTGTAGTGGATTGAATTATGTCCCCCAAAATTCACTGAAGCTTGAATTATCTCCAAAGTTTCATGTATTAGAAACTGGGCCCCCACTGTGACTGTTAAGAGGGTGGGAAATCCTATTATGGTAATTGAAAGGTGGAGCCCTGAAGAGGTGATTGGATTGTAGGACCGTGCGGTACTGAATGGATTAAAAATGGTGGTCAGAAGTGTGGTTCTGAGGGCTTTAAAAGAAGAGGAGAGTCTGTCTGTCTCTCTCTGTGCTCTCTCTTGCTTCCTCTGGCCATGTGATCTGCTTGTACCCGCCGGCTGCTGCCACTTTTTGCCATGAGTAGAAGCAGCCTGAGGCCCGCACCAGATGCAGCTGTCCCAGAATCATAAGCCGAATAAACCTCTTTTCTTTATAAGTTACCCAGTCTCAGGTATTCTGTTATAGCAACACAAAACGGACTAATACAGATGTCTAGGTTAATGCTGAAGGATGGAATGCTTTCCTCCTAATACGGTAACACCTGTGACACTGTAGAGAAAATATTTCACATGTTTCTGCAGTCAGGATTCTCTGGGCAAATTTTACTCAAGTGTGGGACCTGGGCTAAAAGTCAAGTGTTAGAAGTTAAAATTGTGCCTGGTGATATAGTGAGGGGCCATCAAGAGAGTGTTTGTCACTTTCCGGAAGCGTGTGCCTGCATTCCAAGGACAGCTGGAAAGACAGCGGAAGCTGAGGACACCGGCCTCACCCTTCCTTGGAGATGAATCTTTACATTCCAGAGGGGAGAACCCAGCCTCCCTCGGAGTACCCCTCTCTCTCTCTCTCTCTCTCTCTCCACCCCACACACCCTTCCATCTCTACCCTTTCTCCCAGCCTCTCCCCCTCCCTTCCTCTCTGTCTCTCTCCCTCTCTCTTCTCTTCTATCTCCCGCATTCTCTGACCATCTCTCAGAGGGGGGCGGCTTTCCTTTCCTGCATAACCACCTGAGTTCATATTTCCAGGTTTCCTCACCTACAGTACAGATTCTGATGCCTGGAGAGCAACTTGTTTCCTTCTCTTGCCTTATCCTGGCAGGGGAAGTGGAACATTTGTATTCAGGAGAATATAAATAAGTATGGATGTTAAAAAATTAACAACACATAATATACGAAATACAGTCAAACTAACAAAATACATATAATATGTCTATACTGAAAACTACTAAGCATTGCTGAAAGAAATTAAAGAATACGTACATCAGTGGAGAGGTGCACCATGTTCATGGATTGGAAGTGCCAATATTGCTAAGACGTCAGTTCTCCCCAGTTTGGTCTATACATTCAGTACAATCCCAATCATAACACCAGCAGGTTTTCAGCAGAAGATGACAAGCAAATTCAAGACAGAGGACTGGAGTAGCCAAGGTATCTCTGCACAGAACAAACTGAAGGACTCACACTCCCTGATCTCAAGACTTACTATATAGCTACAGTCATCAAGACAGTCTGGTGTGGGTGTAAAGCCAGACAAACAACCCAATTTTTTAAATGGACAAAAGATTTGAACAAACCTTTCACTGAAGAATACATACGGCTGGCGAATCAGCACACATGAAGTTCTCCACATCAGTAATCATCAGGGAAACGCATGTTAAATCTAGGATAATACTACATACCTACCAAAATTGCTAAAATAAGGAAGACAGAACACACCAGTGATGCTGTGAATGGGGAGCAGCTGGACCTCCTGCTGCTGGTGGCATATGGAACAGTGCAGCCACTGTACAGCCTGGATGTCTGTGTCCCCCAAATTCATAAGCTGAAGTCCTCACCCCCCAGTGATGGTACAGGGGAGGGCCTGTGGGACTTGATCAGGTCATGAGGGTGTGGCCTCATGAATAGGATTGTCCCCTTTTAAAGAGGCTCCAAAGAGCTGCTTCTCCCCCTCACCTTGCGAGGACACAGCGAGAAAGCACTGTCTGTGGATCAGGAGTGGGGCCCCACCAGGCACTGAGTCTTCTAGCATCCGACCTTAATGCCTGTTGTGCATAAGGCACCCAGTCTAAAGCTCTCTGTTTTGCGTGGAAGTAAGTTTGTTAGTTTCTTAACAGGGTGAACATGCTCGCAGGCCTGGTCCAGCTCCTGCACTCCTGGGTATTTTCCAAAAGGAATGAGAGCGTGCTTCCACACGAAGGCTCGCATGGGAGTGTTCATGGCAGTTCTGTTCATGACATCCAAAACTGCGTACAGCCTACATACCTATGGACGGACGAGGGGACCAAGAACGGTGATGTGTCTACACAGTGAGAAACTGTTGAGCAACACGAAGGAAGAGCCTACCGAGACACATAGCATAGCGACCTCAGGATAGTCACACCGAGTTCAAGAAACCAGACAGCAGGACCATTCCTGCATGGTTCCACTGCAGTGAAATGCTAAAACGTGGAAATTAATCCACAGTGACAGAAACAGATCAGGGTCTGCCTGTGGACATGGAGGCATGGGGAACGGAGGGCAGAGCCCACAGAGGGACAGGCTGGTGTTGCTGCATCTGTGCCACCTGACTGAGAGAGTGGTTTTGCATGTGCACACACGCCAACACACGCCACCTCGTGTTTTTAGTCATGTGGAGTTTGTTCACGTCCATTTCACCCCAATAAAACAGATAAATAAAATAAAAACAAGTTCAATGTGAAGAAATGTTCACAGATGATGCTGAAGCCAGCCTCAGAAAGGAGGCCAAGCACCTCTCCCCAGTAGATGCAGGAACCCGGCATTCCCAGCCGGGGTCCAGGTGTGCAGTGTGCCAACCACCAGGCAGCATCCTAGACACTGATGACCATCAGAGACTGGGGGACAGGCTTGTTTGTGAGTCATCATGTCAGGAATCTGGCATCATAGGGTCCCCCACGGGGCAGGTCAAAGCAGAGCAGTGCTGGATTTCTCAGGATGTCCCAGAGCTGCTCATCTCCCAGCTGTGAAAAAACACAAGGATGAACCAGCTCTGCCAAGCACACAGCCTGGTGACAAGCAGCTGGAATATCAAATTCCTGCTAGCTCAGACCATCATTCTAAGTCCCCCCATGCACACATATTGTTACCAACAGACCAGGCTTGGCTCACCCTCTAGCACTAAACAAATGACTCAAAAGTCCAAACGTTGGTGCAAGGATTGAAAGGTTTAGTCAGATTACCAGTACTCAACTAAATGTCTAACCAAGCAAACAAAAGGAAAGAGGAAGAAAAAGAGACAGTAAAAGAGAATAAAGCATCGTCTTGTCAGAATTTAGGCCAGGGGCTCCAGGAGAGACTTAACAGCAGCAGAGACATGGGAGCAAAATAGCCCCAGTGGCCACTTGCCTCTTGCAGCCAAGTTCTCCTTTGGTGTCTGAGGCTTTCCAATTTTCCCTGGTGCAGATATTAGAGCAGCAAGTGTGCTGCATGGGGAAAATCCCAGGGCCATTCTGGCACCCAGAGTCCCCTTACCTTCTGGCTTGTACCAAATTAGGCTCTTGGGTCATAGAGGTGAACAATGCACCCAGCAGTAAAGCAAGCAACACTTTATTAAAAGAGGAGATAGACTTGTGCATAAAAGGGGGTAGCTACAGGAAAGCTAGCCCTCTGAGGGGAGCTGTTCAGGGTCTTTTACAGGGAAGGGAGTTAAGGGGTACAGGCCAGCATCACAGGAGGTGTCCATTCTGTTCTTCCTGGTTGTGTCACAGGTACACGTTCAGTTAAGGGTTTGGTCCTTGCACCTGCTCAGTAGGTCTGAGATGTGGTGGTATTCGTCATCATCACCCCAGGAAGGTCATTGTAGCAGTCACCCTGAAGCTCTGTGCACATGCAGGAATTCCTAAACGGGTCTATGGTTAATCTGTAACTTAATTTTTACAATTACAGTAAACATGCCCTGGGGAGGGGTTTGCAACTCACTGAATATCTGTTCCCCTCTTGTCCCAGTCTATTTTACCAGGGTGGGCCATGGGGAAATCGTGTGCCACGGGGGGGGGGGGGGGCC
>NW_007731258.1:120306-122586 GCF_000696425.1 Galeopterus variegatus | reverse complement strand
GTGCTGATAATACCAAGGCCACAGGTTCGGATCCCATATAGGGATGGCCGGTTCGCTCACTTGGGGGACCGTGGTGCTGACAACACCAAGTCAAGGGTTAAGATCCTCTCACCGGTCATCTTTTTAAAACAAGGCAGGGGCAGAGTGTGGTGCTGATAACATCTTATCCCAAAAGGTGTTTTAGGAGTAATTTACCTCATTCAGGTAGGGATAAGAATCAAGAGAGCACATGTACACGGGTGCAGGACACCAGAGAGAAAGGCCCGAGGAAAAGACAAGGAAAAGTCAGAGCTGTGCTGAAAACACTGACTAGATGTGGCTCCATGGGGGAGTGAAAACCACCACAGAAACCTGATTCATGTCTTGCCTCTTTACTACGAACGCTCGTGGCAGAGGTCAGGAGTCAGGGGACGATGGAAACAACAGAAGGGCCCCGAAAGGTGACCAGGAAGGATCCATCCCACAGGGAGGCACAGGGGACCCTGCGGAGCACAGCGGGTCTGGGGCAGGTTCAGAGCCAGCTGAGTCTCAGAGCCAGGGGCACCAAGGGAGTGATGCAGAAAGCAGGCGTGGACCTGGGAAAGGAAAACCCACGCAGCGTGGGCCTTGACGGGGACGGGCTAAAGGGAACAGCAAGAAACATGCAAGGACACGATCCAGGAAAACCTTCCCAGTGTTGGGGGAGGGGCACAGGGGTTGGGGTTCGAAACAGATTTAATTGTGTAGATGGAAAGGGCCTAAGGCCCCAGAAAATATGACACAGGGCGGTCAGCACGAGATCAAGTCAGCCTGCACTTATGAACTTTTATGGGATTTATTCCAAAGACTCCTTTGAAAATCCAAGCAAATTATTAAGTTACCAATGAGTGGTAAAAATAGAAAGTCTGCGCAGAGTTGTGCACAGTGACGTGGTTATGGAGCAGTGGGGCAGTGCCTGTCTGCTCCACAGTGTTCACTCAGCATAACTGCTGTGCAGGCGTCAAGGCAACAGAGCGACGCTTTGGGAGGCAACAAACTAGGCATATGGTTCCCTGAATCTCTTTGCAGAGGTGGCCACAGGAGGACGTTGGTCATGGGAGGCGAAGAGTGAAACCACAGCAGAAGCTGCTGGAGTGCTGAGTCCCCTCAGCCCATGAGTACAGAGTGACCCAGTTCGTCCCTACAGAAGGGATCTCCACGGTCACATTGGGCAGGGGCAGGGAGAGGGGACACAGAAGGTAACCTGAGAGCATCAGTTCTCCATCTTTCAGAGCCATGTGTCAAAACACGTTTACAGCAGATAAGAGAAATAACATGCTCACACAGTGCAAAGGCACAAAACAGAGAATGGATTCTGGGGGTGGGAAGGTGGGCAGGGGCGCTATGCTGAGTCTGTGGCATGAATCCCCCTAGATGCATCTTTGCTCATAGAGTAGGTTACAACTTATGGAGTCATAACAGGCAGCCACTAAGACAACTAAAAGCAAAACCAAACCAAAACAAAACACTTTTTAAGGTATCAGAAGGAACAGGTGCGTGTGCATGGGCTTACACACACACACACACGCAACCACGCAGCAAACCAACACACACACACATGTCAAAAGAAGCTCTTTAACAAAGAATACGAGAAAATATTAGGATATTGCTTAGGATGTACAAAGGCACAGAATAATGCTGCTCCCGACCTCACAATTAGAAAAAGCCATATAATCTACAACATCTTATTTTTTCCTGAATCCATTAGACAGTCAAAGTCAAAACTGAGCTGAATCCCAGAGGCACAAGCCCTCTGGAGGGGAGAGGGGTCACGAGGTCTGTGTGTCCTGTGCCTGTGTTCCTGGGAACACGAGGTGCAGCCGCAAGCACAGGTGAGAAGAAAGCAGCTGGCATTCCAGGGGCACAGTGTGGGCTGGTCAGGTCAGAAGAGCCGGAATTCCAGGTGTGAGGGGGGCTGACTCCTCTTACCTCAGTTGCTCTGAGAGGAGGTGCCAAGACTGAAATCCAGGCTCAAGAGAGTGACTAGGGGAAACCCTGCTTGAGTGGGCAGAGGGTCTTTCTGATCCCTGCAACAGGAAGTTATAGGACAGTATCTGAGCTGGTGGAGTTTGGGTGTGTTGTCCCCTCCAAAACTCACGTGGAAATTTGATCCTGAATGTGGTGGCAGTGTTGGAAACTGATTGAGTCATGGGGGTGGATCCCTCATGAATGGATGAATGCTCTCCCTAGGGGAGGGGTCCTGAGTGAGTTCTTGCTCTATTAGTTCTCGTGAGAGCTGGTTGTTTAATAGACCCTGGCACC
>NW_007731258.1:117131-119552 GCF_000696425.1 Galeopterus variegatus | reverse complement strand
TTCTGAGTGAGTTCTTGCTCTATTAGTTCTCGTGAGAGCTGGTTGTTTAATAGACCCTGGCACCTCCCCCCTCTCTCTCTTGCCTCCTCTCACCATGTGATCTGCTTGTACCCGCCGGCTGCCTGCCACTTTCCACCATGAGTAGAAGCAGCCTGAGGCCCGCACCAGATGCAGCTGTCCCAGAATCGTAAGCCAAATAAACCTCTGTTCTTTATAAATTACCCAGTCTCAGGTATTTCTGTTATAGCAACACAAAACGGACTAATACGTGAGCTGTTCTCAGGAACTGCTGGTGGGAGCCCTGGAGCCAGTGCCTGCACGGTCTGCACCACACCTGCCATGCTGGTCATTGTCTGGAGCTGCTGGAGACAGGGTGGCCAGCTTGCTCATGTGGGTGGCTGCAGAGAGAGTCAGCTGGGGCGGCCAGCCAGCCACACTGACTGTGGTATCCAGAGGGCAGCTGGCCTCATGCCATGCACTGGAGGCCACATCAATTTGCAATAGCAAGGGAGCTACCTACAACTCAGGAGCTGTGATGGGAGCCGCTGCTTGGCTGAGCTTATGGAGGTTTATGGTCATTCCCCTGTTTCTGCAGGTGAATTACATGGCTCAAGGATGCTGGGTGCTCTGTGCCTCTTGCTGTGGACCACAGGCCACATGACACATCCATTCCAGCACGCACCTTCCCTTGGGCCCACCCTTCCTCATTGGCCTGCCAGGGAGACTCAGCGTGGCTGTGACCTTCCCCATGCTCTGACTGGGTTGCAGGCTGTTACTGAAGCTTCTCTCAATTATGGAATTTCCTAATTGCAGTAGCATTGTCTTAAGAACACAGTAACTTGTGTCTGAAGAGAACTTGGAAAGGACGTTTGCCCATCTCACTGAATCCACTCAAGGAACAAGGCAGGAGACGCTCAAAGGAGGAAGGCTTTGGGTTAAGATATTGCAGGCACTATTTGTGAAAAGCAGCAAAGGACACTAATCAAAGGAAGGTGCACGTGCTGTGATTTTAGTCAGCGTGATTGATAGAATTGCAAACATCCTGAAATGGAGCCCACGAGGTAGTTTCATCCAATGGAAAGAAGACAGCTGGTGCAGAAGGAAAACAAGCTGAGGCAGGCTGGAAAGAGCTGGGGTAGCAGGGGTGCAGGCTGCGGGTCGGGCCCTGGCTCTCCGCAGGCCTTGCGTTCCCGTCATCATGGAGCACAGGACCACTTCGAGTGGACGTTGTGCTTTTGCAGAGTTTGCAGAGTGAAGCTTGTTTCAGGAGCTCTCTCCTGCTCTCCACACCATGCTGTGGTACAGACTCACCATGTGAAATTGCTACTGAACTCTTACAGAACACCTCAGGGTGAACTCACAGTGCTACAGCTGCACTCTCAAAACACCCTAGGCTTGACGTTGAGGAGGTGCGTGGCCGCGCACAGCCGGTGCAGAAGCTCAGGGACCCGATCACGTTTTCTTTGTTTAGGATTGTCTTCTCTGAATTTTCCTATTCTGTTTTTTGTCATATTCATTGTTGTAAATAATCCAAATTTGAGAAAATGTCTCTGGTTTTTTTTTCTTTTTAAATCATCAATAGGATGTCTTAAAAAATTACCTTTTCTTTTTAAATGTCTTCTCCCTTCTCTTTCTGTCACTTNGCAGGGGTGCAGGCTGCGGGTCGGGCCCTGGCTCTCCGCAGGCCTTGCGTTCCCGTCATCACGGAGCACAGGACCACTTCGAGTGGATGTTGTGCTTTTGCAGAGTTTGCAGAGTGAGACTTGTTTCAGGAGCTCTCTCCTGCTCTCCACACCATGCTGTGGTACAGACTCACCATGTGAAATTGCTACCGAACTCTTACAGAACACCTCAGGGTGAACTCACAGTGCTACAGCTGCACTCTCAAAACACCCTAGGCTTGACGTTGAGGAGGTGCGTGGCCGCGCACAGCCGGTGCAGAAGCTCAGGGACCCGATCACGTTTTCTTTGTTTAGGATTGTCTTCTCTGAATTTTCCTATTCCGTTTTTTGTCATATTCATTGTTGTAAATAATCCAAATTTGAGAAAATGTCTCTGGTTTTTTTTTTTTCTTTTTAAATCATCAATAGGATGTCTTAAAAAATTACCTTTTCTTTTTAAATGTCTTCTCCCTTCTCTTTCTGTCACTTCTAAAGAATGATGGGGCTTTTAAAAACATTTGTCAAAACAGAAAGGCAGAACAGCTATTTAACTTCTGGTAGATAAGGTAAAAGTATCTCAAAACCATTTTTAAAAATCAAGTGTGGGGTAAGAATGGTGACTCATAAAGACTTCTTAGCATAGTCTTTATATGAGAGATGACAACTCCGACATTCCGACAGGAAAGAGTGTATTTAATATACGGTGTTAGTTCTTAGTCGTCGCTAGTACTTGCCGATGTGCTCCCCTATCCTGTAATCA
>NW_007731258.1:87564-116808 GCF_000696425.1 Galeopterus variegatus | reverse complement strand
AAAAGTATCTCAAAACCATTTTTAAAAATCAAGTGTGGGGTAAGAATGGTGACTCATAAAGGCTTCTTAGCATAGTCTTTATATGAGAGATGACAACTCCGACATTCCGACAGGAAAGAGTGCATTTAATGTACGGTGTTAGTTCTTAGTCGTCGCTAGTACTTGCCGATGTGCTCCCCTATCCTGTAATCAAGTGTTCCTCGCTTGATTACATTATAATACAGGAGGAGTCTGTGAGCCTTGCCAGCTCCATGGTGACAGGCAGGATGCCAAGTCCGCCCCGTGCAGGGATGCAGGAGCCTGGTGCTCTGTGCCGGTCCGTGCTGCACACACAATTCAGCCTCCCTGAGTCTGCAGCCTCCGGCAGACCCTCCCCAGCTCCTGTCCCAGAGGTGAGTCTCCTTCCTCCTCATCCTCACACCCAAACCCACCCCCAAGCTCTGGTTTCCAGGCCACCTCCAGCATACACCTTCCTCCTCCTCTGATCACTACAACATTAATATTTACTCCTCACTTTCAAAAAAATTACCCTCTGTGATGGTTAATTTTATGTGTCAGCTGGACTGGGCTAAGGGATGCCCAGACAGCTGGTGCACGTTACTTCTGGGTCTGTCTGTGGCGGTCTCCAGAGACATGAGCATTGAAATCAGCAGGATGAGCAAAGAAGACCTTTCAGGGCCTGGACAGGACAAAAATCAGAGGCAGGGATAGTTCTCTCTCCTTGAGCTGGGATGCCCATCCTCACCTGCCCTCGGACGTCAGAGCTCCTGTTCCCAGCCTCCAGACTTGTCCTGGTTCTCCAGCTTGCAGACAGCATATCTCGGGACTTTTTGGCCTCCATAATTATGGGAGCCAGTTCTCAAGATAAATCTCCTCTTACAGATCTGTTTATGCTCCTTTGGTTCCATTTCCCTAGAGAACCCTAATACGGATTTTGAAATGGAGAGTGGTTCTAGAAGAACGGAATTTTAGGAATGAGTTTTCTGAGTTGGTTTTGGGGTTTCTGGAATTTGCTCTCTAATGTTATTAGATTTAAAGAGCTAATGACTCTTATTTCCAGTAGTAAAGACAGCACTGACGCCCATGGCATGAAGTGTGCATAGAGATACTCAAAATATCTGCACTGGACACTCATCAATCAACCACTTGTAAGAAGCAAGGAGCTAAGTAACTCTGTAAATGATACTTCAAATTATTTTTTGAAAATTAAGGAACGGTGGTGGTGGTTGGTTATTCCTAATGTCACTGGACAAAGTGGTGAAGGTTGGTTGTTCCTAATGTCACTGGACAAAGTGGTGAAAACAGAGAATGAACTCAAGAATCTGAATTCCCATGGTTATTCCTAATGTCACTGGACAAAGTGGTGAAAACAGAGAATGAACTCAAGAATCTGAATTCCCAGCTCAAGTTTTGCATAAATGGCTGGAAAGCTTCTCCGTGTCCCCTGAGAGAAAGGCATATGCTGAAGGGAAGGTGGCCTGGAAGCTAGAGCTTGGGTGCTGGGACTTGCTTTGTGGAGGATGAGGAGGAAGGATCTGCAAGAGGGTCTGCAGGAGGCTCGTCTCCTGTAGCTGCAGGGCTGATGCTGCTGAGAGTCAAACACAAGGCCTTGTCCTCATCGGCCTGGATAATCCGTGAAACCTTCACGTGTAGGAGCTTGTGACCAAGGGGTGAGAAGGAGGAGGCTCACAAGCTGGCCACGTGAGAGGAGGGCCAGAGGCCACTAGTGGACAGAGACATGGGGAGGACCTCAAATACCCAGGACATCAGCTGCCCAGACCCGGGGAAGGGCACCTGGGGGCTGTCCTGGGAGCAGAACCGTGGGGACAGAAGCATCTGGTGAATCTCACATGGGTTCACCCCTGCCTCAGGGAGGACAGGGGATAAAGGGTCACCCCTGCCTTAGGCAGGACAGATGCCATCTCTGACCACAGTCACTGTCTGCTGTACATGGTTCCGCCTCCTGACTCCAGGCTTGGTATTTCCAGGACGTGTGCTCTTTGTTTGGTAGCAGACATATTTCCCTCCCTCTGGCATGCACATGTCTTAACAATAAATATAGAGTAGTTCCTAGTTTTTGCTCACTAGGTCCAGATAAACATAATGTCATCAGCGTAATAGACTGGTGTGCTGGCTTGTGGAAGGGAAAGGTGAGCAAGATCCCTGCAAACTAAATTACGACATAGGGTGGGAGAGCTGGTATATCCATTTTAATTACAGTGACAAGTCCCTCTTCTTCATGTATAACCGTTTTGGGGAATGTGTCACGGAGTCCTGGTCCCTGTAGCATGCTGTGTAGTGATATTTAACTCTGTCAGGCTCCAACACAGAAGTGGGAGACCCAGGGGTTTGCATTGTTGTTAGGATGAGGCCCTGGCACTAAGTAACTAAGAATCCTTGAGATCTGAGTTTTAATGTCAGCCTGGACTGGTTTTCCATGAGAGCTTCAAGCAAGTCTTTCATACGAGCTGAACCTCCGTTTCTCTGCCGGTTAAATGGGAGAACAGAGCCATGTTCCCCACAGCCGCAGATGCAGCAGCAAACGTGAAGGACGGGCACCGAGCCCACATGTGTGGTGTGGCCACAGCTCATGCATGGGGCCTCCACATCCAGGGGCACACACCGGCCTCGGCTTCCCTCTCCCATCTGTGGTGACAGCTTTCATCTCTGCACACTGACACCCACTCCCTCCAACGTCTCATCCTCGAGAGTCATTCAGCATGCTTACAGAATGCCCTTGAGAAAGTGTCCCCATTAGAGGGTGAGCACGTGTTTGACGTCTGCACCATCTTGACTAAGGTGGACAGATCAAGCTCTTGAACACCCGAGGCTCCCGGACGGTGGGCTGCCAGGCCACAGGGCTGTCCCACTTCTCGCTCCTTTTCCATATCTGTGGCACATGTCCAATGGGAATAATATTCAATCAGTCAGGCGTAGCTCATCCAGGGGGTGCCTGGCTTTTCACTGCGTCCTGGGCTTTTCAGACACTCTGGCAAAGCCCACGTGCCTGATAAGCAGAAGGCACCACACTGACCCGCCAAGGCTCCTCCCCACCCTCACTGGCCCAACCAATCAAACCTTCCGTTTCCTGACCCACAGTGGCCTCCAAGCCACTTTGAGTCTGTCTTGTCTTGAACCCAACTTCGAGGGCAGCCCAAACCTCAGGGGCAGTTGCACTGGCTGTGTACAGCCCGAAGCTGCTCCATCTGAGGCCCCTGTGGCCAGGTGACCCAGGCCACCATGGGCTGGAGAGGCGCTTTGGAGTGTACATGTTTCTTGAACATCAAAAGCCAATGGATGGGCCAGCCCAGTGGCGCACTGGAGAGTGCACCGCTTAGGAGCGCGGTGGTGCTCCCGCCGAGGGTTCGGATCCCATGTGGAGACCGGTTCCCGCTCACTGGCTGAGCGCGGTGCGGGCGCAACACTGAGGGTTGCGATCCCGTTACCGGTCAGTAAAAAAGACAAAAAGGAAAAACAAAAAGCCAATGGATGCAGAAGGTGGTACTGGGAGCGGGTGCTACCGCAAAGAACCCCCAAACCTGTGCTCTGTTTTGAAGGAGGCTGGCATGTGGTGGGAGACCTGGAGGAGGGAAAAGGGCAACTGTGTCATGAAAAGGCAAAACGGGAAGTAAGTAACTGTCATCTCTGATCACCAGGGAAAAAACCTGCCCAGGAAGTTGTGGATTTGGGCAACAGACACCAGAAAAATATGTCAAAAGAATGAGCTGGTTGCTTTGAAAATGAAAGGATGGAAAGAGGTGATGTAGACAGAAATTGCTGGCTTAGGGGAAAAAACGTCTGTCATCTCCAGCCTCTCCAGTCACTACACAATTCTCAGATCTAGACCTGGTCCCAGCTGTGGACCATCTCAGGACAGACTCTGACGCCTTCATCAGAGGTGCTGTCCCACTGACATTCCGGCTGGACCCAGGGCCCAGCCTGGGAGGAAGGTACCCACAAGTCCAGCGAGAAGTGTGTGTGTCTTTAAGACAATTGTGGATATGACTTTTGTCATATGAGTCAAACTGGAATTAAATACACAGGAAGCCCATGATATTTTTGAGATACCTGTATTGGTAAAGAGCATTTAGCCTGAACAAATTTAAAAACACCTCCAGCTTAGTGTTTTTCAAGTCCTAGGGGCCAAGGGAATAACACAGGCTTTGGGATGGGACTCTGGGGTTACGTTATAGGACTGAGGGCATCCTGGGTGCTGACCAGCCCCCACAGGAACTGAAGCGGATGCTAAATCATCTCATTCCTTGATGAGACTGACATGGAAGTGAGACCAGTTCTGCAGCCCAGCTGCTGCTGAGCAGGCGTTTGCTGAGAACCACCATCATCTGAGCCATCAGAGTACAAAAGGCTGAGAGGTGGAGCTGAGCACCTGTGCCTTGTTACCTGCAGTTGCTGTCACCTGTGTAGCTCAGGCAGCCTCAAAGAGCCTGGCTTGTTCTTGTAGTGGAACCTGAGTCGGTTAGGGGATGCCACACACAAACCAACCTTTCAGAAGGAAAAGCGCACCATTTAGAAGAATGCAAACACTTGGGCTTGTTTTCTGGCCACGTGGGTTACACTCACCTCCTGCTCCAGCTGTTCATCAGGTCCTAAGATTCTCCTCCCACTTCTCTGGCATTTTGTTGTTGACTCTGGGAAAGGGAATTCCTGTTTCCTGTGGTTTGCCTTTTGAGCAGAATCCACATTTGTGGGGTGTCTTTGGTGTCTCTGCAGATTCTCCAACCACCTCTCTGGCAGCACTGAAGTCTCTTGACTTCCACGAGCTGGTCCAGCATTCCGGGAAGCTGGTGGTCCTGCCTCACTGCTGTGCGGACACCCCCAGGGCTGTCTCACTCCCTTCTGATGTGAGCTGTGACCTTCCAGCCTGACACACTGTCCTGGGGACTTCACCCCTCATCTGGACTGGAGCCCCGGTTCCTGGCTTGTCTCTCTCTTTCTGGCAGACTCTCTCCTTGCTGTGTCTGTCCTCCCTCCAGCAGCTCCCTAAGGACAGAGGGATGGCAGGTCAGCTTCCTGGGCCCACATGTATCCAACTATGTCCTTATTCTGAACATGTGGTTCGGCGATTATAGAACGTGGCCTAGTGCTTCCCTCCCACCACGCAGCAAGGCCTGTGTCTGAGCAGGCTGGGAGATGACATGCAGGTGCTGTTGTGTGACCCGAACCTCCTGGTCATGGAGGCCTGTCCTATGACCTGAGCGTGTCTCCAGAGGCAGCTCCAGGGAGAGGCCGCTGGCAAAGTAAGGGGTCCAGCTTCAGTACCCACCCAGCCTGTGAGTGACAGAGCCCCTGGGGTCAGACCCTCCAGCCCTGGCATGGGGTGGTCTCAGCAGAGGCCCTGAAGGTGGAGCAGTGAAGGACGGTGCCTGCTGCAGCCTTCATGCTGGTCATGGTGTGAGCTGCAGCCACCCGTGCCTGGCTGGGCTTTCCTGGCATGGAACTCTAGGGTGGAAACGCCACCTGTCCCCAGGTACGTGAAGGCGTTTCTTGTATCTCCCAGTGTTGCTTTGAGTGGTCTGCACCTGCCATGAATGATGGTGGAATTATGTCTCTGTCCCAAGCTTTAACTTTCCTCATGATGTACTTGGTATGAGTATTTTTTCATTTAATCTAATAATATGTTTATTTATTTATTTATTTGTTTGTTTGTTTTCTTTCTTAAACTCTCCTACTGATTTCCATTTCATTATGTGCCAAAGCTTCTGTTAAATATTTTACTTAAGGCAACATATTTAACTTCCCAGGTCGCCTCTTATTGTCTGTCTTTTCCTCTTTTAGAGCCCTGTCCTCGTTTTATAGAAACAAGACATTTCATTATTCTTCTCAAAATATCAATTATAATTAGTATAAAATTTCCTCCTGCTCCCTGGATTGGGAAGTTTCTATTTCCTTAAAGTTGTTTCTTTCTCTTCCTGTGTCTTTTTGTTTTCTGAACTTTTCTTAGCTATTTGTTTCTGCAAATAACTGATGACTTTTGGCTGTTTCTGTCTGTTAATCACTATTAAAGAACAAGCCCTTGAGATTCTGAGTGACACTGTGCACTTGTGGTGGTGCTTGTGGCACGGTGACCTCCCCACAGACCCGCACCCTCTGGTGTGCAGGGGGCGGGGTTGAGGGGCACAGATGTGAAGACTTGGCTCTCCCTGGAATTTCCTTCATGGAAGACAGACCACCGCGAGCCTCAGTCCTGGGAGCCGGGCATGGGTGGGGAGCCAGAGGCCATGCTGTGCAGTGTGGAGGTCGCAGCTCCTCCAGGCTGTGGGCAGCACCACCCCGTACCCCTCGCAGTGCCAGAGTGAGCTGCAGCCTCCTCTCCACTGAGTCCACATCCTGTGTCTTCCTGAGGGTGGCCCGCCTGGGCTGCACGGGGATGAGGGGGTTCTGGCATTCTAATGCCCTTAAGAAGCCCAAGGTTCACACCTGCATCCCACGATGGGCTGCCGGGCACTGCCTGAGACGTGCAGTGCTCCGCGGGTGGGAAGGCTTGTTCTGCATTTCCCCCAGGACGTGGGTTTCAGATGTCAGTGGTCTGCCCCACCAGCAATAGCCCTCCCCTGCCTCCTGACCTACTTCATTGGCAGCTGTGTCCTGGTCCCCTCGCCCTCCTGGAGCTGAGCGCATCTCTGCTCCCCACGCCTGCTGTGGTCGGACCAGGGGCAGGTGCGGGTGTGGGTTCAATTTGCTGGAACTAACTGGCAGAACATTTACGGTTAGTTTTCTTTGTTACGCTCATTATTTTTTACCTTTCCTTTTCTGCACTTTTTTTTGCTGTATTGCTCAAGTTTCCATTGTATTTCTTGTTTCCTTTTAATGGATTATAAATTTGTTATTTTTATTACAATCAGTGCCGAGTGAGCACTGCCTATGCATTTGGGTATGTTCATGTTGGTCTTTGCTTAGAATAAGTACTTAGAAGTGATCGCTGGGCTCGAATGGATATGCATTTTACTTTTTATGAGACACTATCAAATTGCCTAAGGAAAGGCTATAACTATTTATGGTCTCACTTAATGTATTTGAGAAAAACCACTATATTTTCAATGGATGCTGCATTAATTAACAGTAATTGTTGTAACAGACAAACCCCTACACTTCAGGAGCTTAGCACACAAGAATGAACTTACTCCTTGTGGTGACCGTCGCGGGAGATGCACAGCTACTGACGTTCCTCCTGGGGTGACTTAGGGACCCAGGCTCTACCCTCCTGGAGCAGGTGGAAGAAGAACAGGAGGGAAGCTGGCAGGTCTCCATCCAAAACCATCCCAGAGGCACATCTGCTCACAGCCCACAGGTGGAACGGGTCAGGGGCCACACCAGACCCCAGGGCTGAGAATCATGGACACAGCACAATTCCCCAGTAGTGGCGGCCATGTACCCCAAACCTGAACATTTGACACTGAGAATCAGTTGGCTCTTGCTCCACATGCCACCTGGGCAGACGGAGCTGGTTTCATGCACGGCTGTCACGATTCACCATGGTCGGAGGAATCACCTGCACCCACGCGTCTCCAGCCATGAGCACCTGCTCCGTCCTCCCCATCCTACCAGCCCAGGCTGTGGCTCCTGTGCCCCCTGGCAGAAGCTCACCCTGCAGGTACTTAGCTACAGTCTTCCCCACACCCCACATCAATCTAGCACACCCACAGCCCTGCCTGCCAGGAGACCCAGCAGATGCAGGCTGGGGTGCATTGTTCTACTGGTGACCCGCAGGGCAAGCTTGAAAAGTTTATGGTTCAAGACTTTGCCTTTCTTTATCACTTTTTGGCTGTTCTTTTTACCCAAAAGTGTATTGAATTCACCACGACTGTATATGTGCCTTTTTTTCCTTTCAGTTCTGTCAATTTTCTGTGATATGTTTTGATGACATGGTATTAGGTGTATGTAAAATGAAAAGTTTCATGGATCGACTGCGACCCCCAAAGTCCATGTGCTAGAAACTTGCCCCACTGTGACAGCATTAAGAGGGTGGGAAATCCTATTACAGTAATCGAAGAGGCAGGGGCCTCAAAGATGTGATTAGATTGTGAGGACCATGCCCAAGTGATGCGATTAATTCATTGATCGTTAAATGGTGGTCGTGGGAGTGGTTCTGAGGGCTTTAAAAGGAGAGCACATGAGGAGCTCTCTCTCTCTGCTCCACCATCGACCATGTGACACCCCGTGTCTCTGTAGAGTCACCAAGAACAAGCCCCTCACCAGGTGAGTTCCCTGGACTTTGGACTTCCAAGCCCCTGAAACTGTAAGCAATATCGTTTCTTTACAGATTACCCAGATCCAGGTGTTCTTGTCATAAGCAACAAACAGACTAAAACAGCAACGAAGTATCTTCCAGGTGAATTCAACTTTTAACATTATGAATTATCCCTCTCTGTCCCTAATTGTTCTTTTGCCTTAAAGT
Organism: Galeopterus variegatus; assembly: GCF_000696425.1. NCBI lineage: Eukaryota > Metazoa > Chordata > Mammalia > Dermoptera > Cynocephalidae > Galeopterus > Galeopterus variegatus. The sequence continues at coordinate 108,392 of NW_007731258.1, read as the reverse complement.
ATATTTGGACTGATATTAAAAGTCCAAAAGTTAAGTCTGCTTCGTTCTGGCTAGTATTTGTGTGGAGTACCTCTTTTCTTTCTTTTCCTTTTAACGTTCTGGACTTTATGTTTAAGATGTGTCTCTTGTGAGCTGTATGTAATTGGGTTCTGTATTTTTTTTAACAAGTTTTGTCTTATTTTTACATCTGACATATCACTTGCTGGTATCACCCAAAGTCTCTATGTCTAGCCTTCTCTAAAGCAGTGAAACATTACAAGAACGCTCCTCTGAGGCATTGGGACATACAAGAACCATCACTAAAACTGTTATGTTGCAAAAGTGTTCCCTAAACTTGCTTCATAGTGTAAGGATTATGCAGTTGGGTTTTATAACAGAATACGACCATTGTTCAAATTGGAGATTTAGAGCTGTAACATAAAATTAAGCACTGTCTTTTCACATGTATGTTTATAAAAAGTCAAACAGAGCTGGTATAAATACCAATACAAAAAAACCAAAAACCAAAAAACAGGTCAGCCAGTTAGCTCAGTTGGTTAGAGCATGGTGTTGATAACAGCAAGAACAAGGCTTCAGATCCCCTAACCGTGCAGCCACAGAAAAATAAACACCCACACGTACACACACAGACACACACACACGCCCCATATTAAATTATAATTTTATTTAAAAGCTAACTTAATTGATTCAAGCAAATTTTAGATGAATGAAAAAAGGCCTCTTACAACACAGAGTGTCCACCACAATCAGCAACAGGAAATGACTGGGTCCCTGATGTCTTAGGCTGTGCTCTCGGGTTACACTGTCGTGTCTGTCTGTCTGTCTGTCACACCCTCCCGTGAGCTCAGTGGGCATACTTTCAGAATGCCTCCTGATCACTTCAGGTTCCATGTGTCTTCCTGTTGTCACTTGACAAATAAGGCCACTGGCAGTTATCGACTGATAGAGATCTGTGATTTCCATGTATAAGTAAAAATCGTTCCTAAACAACTTTTCTACCATATTGCGATTATCCTGGGCACACAGGTAAAAACATCCTGATCATGTCACAGAATGAAAAGGTGGACACAGTAATACTTCAAAAATAAAAGCAAGGGAAGTAGGTTTTCATGGGCACGTGCACTAAAGGTAGTAAGATGAGTTAAAAATACACGTCCTTCGTGCCCACAAGGCTGAACAGCTAACACAGGTTTTATTTATTTTGCAATTGTGGAGTGATTTTTAGTGAACAGGACAACAGTTGCTGATTTTTTGTTATTCATTTTTTACTTTATTGAAGTCAAGGGGAGATGAAAAATAAGCCTTCCCATTATGTGAGAATTTTCATGCCAATGTACAACCATGCACTCAGCAGACGAGGCTGGGCCACAGGCACCTCACTCGGCAGAGGGACCTTGCTCAGACACACTCGGTCCTGGCTACCCACAGTGCGGCCACAGTGTATATTGAAAACAAAACTGAGACTTCAGTTTCCCTAACGGGGCTGAGTGGCAGGCAGGAGAGTTAACTGCTCGTGTGGCTCAGAAGGAGCCAGAGTCACGCGTTTCCTCCTCCCGCCCTCCATCCTCCCGCCAAGCCCTGCGTGCTCTTCCCCGTGGTTCCACGCCCATGTCAGAGGTCCTCTTTCCGGCTGGCACCTTCTCTCACGAGGCCACTGTCCCCTGGGACAGAGTCTTCCACACTTCGCCAACGTCACCCCTGAGCCATCAGGATGATTTCCTTTTAATTTAGGTTGATACACAGAAAAATCTAGAAAAAGGCCAGCACGGGTCACTTCTGTGTGTTGGGATCTTGGATCCTCTTTACAGTTTCCTGTTGGGAGGGTTCCAGGGCCTCAGTTCTCTGTCTTTTGGGCTGGTCTAACTTTGCCATGTCTCCCAATTTCCTTTCTTTTGTCATACATGGTGTCCCACCTTTTCAAGCACTTTTAGGAATTTCTGAGAAGTCGCTGGATGGAGCTGGTTTGCAGGAAGAACTGAAAGCCGCTGCCACTCAGCGTTCCCGCACCTGCTTTGCCCACTCGGACCCGCCTCCTGCCGGGAAGGAGGGGTCTGACCCTGGGGCTGCCTCCGCACTGGCCTTGTCCACAGCCAGTCAATCGCTGGCACATCTCCTTTAACACATCCTGTCGCTGCTTGTTTTATTCTCGCTGCCTGACATAGACCCCTGTTGCTTCTCCCACCCGTTCCTCTTGATCTAACTGTTGCTGCAACTGTTACTGTCCATTTGCTCCCCACACGAGCTTGTCTAACTGTTCTGTTACTGGCTACCACCGAGCAGGTTCCCACACTCGAGTGTGCCGCACAGACCCCGGGCAGGGGTGGGGGCTGTCCGAACACACTGTGGGCCTCCTCTGCACTTTCCTGTTCAGCAAGCGGGTCTAGAGGGGGCTGGGATCTTGCACTTCAAGGACGGGGCCAAGTCATCCTGAATCAAACAGTCCAGGACCACACTCAGGAGACCACCACCCTGGAGGATACAAAGGATACACTTTACTATTCATATTTATTAAATTTATGGTTTAATTGTTAAAGACAATACACATTAGTTCGTTTTTCTCTTCCTGGACAGTGTAAGGAAAGCTCTCAGGACATCTTAAGTCCACCCTCCCCATGGACGTGCATTTCAAGCACATACGTACGAACAAAGACAGGATCAGCATTACCTCATGTATCAACTCTCCGCTTAGACTTGCCTGTATGTTAACCTTTTCTGGTCGATTTGCTCTTGTTGTCTCCTCCAGGCACAACTTTCCACCTGTGATGTTCTCCCCGGGTGACTTTCCCAGAAGGAAGCCATCCTTTTGGAGGTTTTGAGTTAAAAGTTGGGAATGCGGGCCTGCAGGCGAGGGCTGACCTTTCCTGTGACAGGGCCCTGGCCACTTCTCACTTTGTTCACTTTTAGGGCCATCTGGAGACGTCCCATCAGGGTGTCCTGTGCAAATTTCACTGCTTCTCTGTGATCTTCCTACTTCTAAACCTTCCGGTGCCTCCTAGATTCTCCACCTTCGTTGCAGCGATATGTCTGCTCCAGCTTCAACCTCCCAAGTCCCCCGTGGACTGACGGGCTGCTTGTAAACCACACTTGCCATATCCTCGCTTGCTTCTCATGACAGTGTGGTGCTAAAACTTACTCATAAATCATTTTGTAGTGAATAGAAATGTAGTGGTAGGATTTTCTGCATTTGTAAATTTTTTTAAAAAAAGTTTTTCAAAATGTGTATTACTGGAAGTTAATAATCCGGGTTAAACTGCATTGGCATTACTGTAGATATCACCTCCCCCAAGGCTACAAATTCTAAGTCAGTCCTGTCAGAAACATAATTAGTTCCTATAATTGTTAAGAACATTCAGAATTACTCTAAGGCATAATGACTGTTGGGCAGATTGTATCCCTCAGAAGATACTGAAGTCCTGACCCCGGTCCCTGTGAATATTTCTTATTTGGAAATAGAGTCTTTGCAGACAGGACCAAGTGAAGATGAGGTCACTGGGGTGGGTCCTCGCAGGAAGGGGAGAAGGGACAGACCCAGAGGGAGGGGAGGGTGCAGGCAGGGACTAGAGTTGTGCACCTGCAAGTCAGGGACCACAAGGACTGCTGTCACCACCAAAAGCTAGGAAAGGTCAATGAGGGTCCTGTTCCAGAGCCTGCAGGAGAGCACGCCCTGCCCACACCCGGACCTCAGGCTTCTGGCCTCCAGAACTGTGGGAGAATGAATTCCTGCTGTTCTAAGGCCCCCAGTCTGTGGTACTTTGCTATGACAGTCCCAGGAAACTAGTACAGTGACCTGAAAGGTTAAAGTCCCTGCTCTAATGTTCTAGGAACATAGTTACAATTTAGTCTATTTGGTGGGATGTGATGGGAGTCATAATCCAAAGCAACTAATAAAACTGGATAAACCCCAAAATATTCTTTCTTACGCTCGCGTTAAGGAGACGCAGCTTAGAAACATAATGAACGTGTGCTCTTCGGTATCAGCAGAGATTTCAGGCCCCACCTGGAGCAAAACATCCCGTTTCACAGGTCAGTCCAGGAGAAGACACAGAGGAAGCCCGCAGCTTTTGACAATTTCTGCAAAAGCACGGATGTCCGTTATTTGACCTGGATAAGAGGGGCGGGAGGTGACGTGAAGGTGTGTGGGCAAGGACCACGATGTCCTGCACATGTCACACCTCGTGATGGGGCACAGGCTGTGTCCTCTCCACTGTGCAGAGCCACGGGGAAAGATTGGATTTAGAATCTTGCATCTGAGACTGGACTTGAAGGGAGGTACTCACTGGACAGAAAGGAGCCGCTCCTTCTGGGCTAGAGGAAGACCAGGGCAGCAGGGTGAGCAGCAGGGCCAGTTCCAGGAGTGCGAGGGCTGCTGGGCGGCCTCGAGAGCCACAAGGAGACAAGGCGAGAGACTCCAGAGACCAGGGAGGATAAAGAGCAAGTGCAGGGGAGGAGGCCTGGCTGCTGCAGAGTCCTCGAGGGGGACACAGGAGGGAAAGAGCCCCGGGCTCGGCAGGTGGGTCCAGTGGAGCCTCACCTGGGTGACCAGCCGGGCCAGGGCTGGCTGCGTCCTTCCCGCGCCTACCCACTGGCCCCTAGACAGCCCCCTCGTGGAGGCACTTTTACGTTTCCTGTTTCACAGATGAGGAATCAGAAACCAAAAGGAGCAAGGTGACGCGGCCAAACATCCTCACCATAGAACAGGCAGAGAGCCACGGCCCCATGGCCGGACCAAGCTCACAGCTGCCAACCAGACTGGAGAGCTCCCCGAGGGTCCCACAGGACGTGGCAGTGCTGGGAGACTGAGGACGTGGGGTGGAGGCTGTGCAGGAGGCGGGAGATGCCTGAACGTGGCCGAGGTTGAAGCCACGCATTTGGGCAGGTCCCGGAGAGAGCGACAGGCAGGACAAAGATGGGAATTGGGGTCTGTGGAAAAAGGAAATTAAGAGACAGAAATGGGAAGAGGCAGAAGGTCAGAGACACTGGGGCCCCATGTCCCACCCTGCAGGGGACCAGGACAGGGAGGACCCCAGAGAAAAGGTGATCATCACACAGCAGAGGAGGAGGGTTGGGAAAGCAGCTGAGGAAGGGACTTAGAGAGAGGGCCGGGGCCGGGTGGCCACTAGCAGGGGAGTGGCCCCTTCCCAGGATCAGGCCAGGAGGAAGGGCACGGGGGGCAGGGCAGGGGAGAAGCCCCTGCGGTCCTGGTCCTCGTCCTTCAAGTTTCTAGTGACAGCTGGGAGTTGCCCAGAGGGATGAAAACCTGCAGCCTCAGCGGTGAGTTGTTCAGGAATAAATCAAAGCCTGGCTCTGCTCCAGTTTGGTGCCAGTTGAAGAATCTGCCTCTCCAGATTAATGTGCAATTAATTCTCTTAAAGACCAGACCGAGGAGAAATATGGAGCCTGTTCCTCTTTGCACTAGTTACCAACAGGCTGAAGCCAACTTCACTCTCTCGTTCTCTCACCTTTGTCACCCGGAGCATTTCTGATCCTGTTCCTCGACAAAGTCTGCATGACCCGGGAAATCTCTGTCTAACCGTTTTAGATTTGAGTGGAAATCACTTCGACTTACCTTCGGAAGTGGATCAGGTGTAGATGAAGGCACTGCCGGGTCACAGCGGGCGGCAGTGCTGGAGGTGCCCCAGCAGACTCCTTGGCTTCGTGGCCTCGCTCGGCCAACCCTGTGGCTGGAGACTGGCCGGGCTGCCCGGGCTGTCCATCCAGGTGACCAGATGCAGGGCCTGGGAGGAGGAGGCAGAAGAGGCTACGAGAGAAGCCTGTGGACAGGAAGCACCTTCCAAACCTCAGGGCAGCGTCAAGGGAACACGGAGACCATACAACGGAGCTTTGGGGACTAACCGAGGGTGTGAAGGAAACTCCATTTGCTCTGAATCCAGCCCCCATGCAGAAAGTTCGCTTGTGGAGGGCCACACCTTTAAGGCCCAGGTTCACCACAATCAATTCCTTCATCAACACATTTTATCATTCAAAAAAAATTTGTGAATTTAGCAGGCACTTAAACTGGGGCACATTTGAGTTTTCACAGAGAAGCAAACTTTCCATTGATTTACATGAGACTTTACCACATTACTAACTGAACCTTGTTGTCATCGGATCATATTACTTAAAATATAATTAAGCAAACACAATTTTTAATGTAAAATTTAACCAGTACTTTAAGGCATTCACGTAAATATGAGCCCATCCTATGCTTGAATGAGATACAAACGCTCCTTGGCAATAGTCCATCCCTCTGTGCTGCTGATCGTTGATAACCAGCATGAAGAAAAATTAGTAGCGGCGCTTTCCTCTGTGAGTTTCGTGAACATGATGACATCAGCCTCTACAGGAGCAATATGCTTAGGGTGAAATAGGAACTTGGATGAGGAAAAGGTCCTCACCTGACACCTCGGGGAGTTTCCTCCCCAGATGAAGCTTCTGCACGGTGGTCTGGCTGTGGGTGGTGCCAGCTGCTGCCACCTCGGGCACAGAGTGCCACAACCAGACCGTGGTGCCTACAGGTGCAGGGCACCTGTGCAGGAAACAAGGACAGGTGGGGACCCATCACACCATCAGGGGTTGGACTAGCTTGTTCTACGTGGCCTTGTCTAGTTTTACCCCCATGACAGCAAAACGGAAGCACTGACAGAAGCTCAGGAGCAGGATGAAAGATCTCCCAAGGGCCAAGCTGGAAAGATCTGAGCAAGAGAATAAGTGGAGCAATGCTGGATTATAACCCAAAGTGCAAAATAAGTACACCTGTGTCCACACCTATGGAAATAAACGACTGAACAAATGCACAAACTGGGGAGAAGAGACAAATCTACCACGCTGAAGAGTTCTGCTAAAGCAAACTAAGACAGAGTCCCGGCCTGAGGAACCTGAGCAGACAAAGCCAGGCAGGCCTCTCAAGTGACCTTCACCTGGCTTGATGCACAAACATAAGCAAAACTTAACCTGAGCTGTTTCCTGCAAATGCCTATGTTAAGAAAAACAGAAATTAAGCTCAACCAATCAGAAGCAACCAACAATCTTAATACTCATATAACTAGGGACTTTCCAACGGGAAATATGGCAGCTGCGTAACTGTCACCAATTAAATAATTTCCTTGCTTTATTTCTGAGATTGTTCCATAAAGAGTTTCCCGTTCTGAATCAGTTCTCGTTTGGAGCTGCCGGATACATGAATCACTGTTTGCTCAAATAAACTCTTGAAAATGTTATTGTGCCTCAGTTTACTTTTTAATGGTTTCAAATAGTTCGTGTGGACACTACTCCTCGAGGAGCTGAAGCATAGTTCCTTGGGTGTGGGCCGTGCACAGTGACGTCCTTCCAAATAAAACACAGTATGGAAACAGGGAAAAACACCCGCTCAGCCAGGGGGCCCCCGTGAGCCATGTGGCCAGTGTGCCCCCTCTCAGGACATGATGAGAGGGGACCTCACCTCTGTCATCTTCCTCCCAGACACCCACAGCCCCAGCCAAACCATGAGAAAAACATCAGACAAATCCCAGCTGAGGGTACAAGACACCCACCACTACTCCCCAAAACCGTCAAGGTCATCAAAGCCCGGAAAGTCTAAGAAACCGTCAGAGCCAAGAGGAGCCTCGGGAGACATGAGGACTAAATGTCATGTGGGATCCTGGGACAGAAAAAAGAATATTAAGCAAAAACTAAGAAAATCCAAGTAGAGAATAGACTTTAGTTAACACTAATGTGTCACTATTGGCTCATTAATTATTACAAATGCACCCTGATGTGAGATACTAATAAAATGGAAAACTGGGTACAGGATATACGGGAACTCTCTGTACCATTTTCAGAATTTTCTGTAAATTTAAAATTGTTCTAAGTCTATTAAAAATAATGATGTTACTGAGACTGTACATACTATTATGTGCCAGACCTGTAAGGCAATACTACAGATGTTAGATATATCTAGTGGAATTACTTAGTGTTTTCAATAATATGTTAATCTAGTGAAGGATCTCATCTCTTCAATGTGAAATTTACATATTCTGTAAAATCCTGTATAGTTTTAGATAACTTAAAATGATGTATTTGCCAACATTCATCTGCTGTCTTCAAAATGGTGAAAAAATATTTTAATTTCTATGTGTTTCCTACCCTGCAGAAAGCTTTGCCTGCAGAAAGCTGCATTACCTACGTCAAATCCTAGCGTGAGAATGATGATTTTCTCTTTTCTATGTACATTACCTGGAATTGAGAAGGAACAAGGTGTCCAACACTGTCTCAATGTGGGCTCTTTCTGATGACGATCCACTAACTTTGTTTCTCAAATTCGCGTTGTCAACAGAGTAATTCAGCTTCTCCACAGGGCTGTCTAGTCAACCTGCCTGAAAGAAAAACTAGGTCTTCTTATACATATTATGAGGGCGCTGCGAAAAGTTTGTGGAAAGTGGAATTAAACGATAATACACATCTTTCCATGAACTTTTTGAGACCCCTCCCATTTTCTAGACGAACCTAGGATATTGTTAAAATAGTTTTTCTTGCTTTAGACAGGAAAAGAAAACAGTAGTCTCTTCAAACAGAATAGTGGGTCGTGCGAGTGGGCAGCCGTCCATTGTCTGGGTTTTAATCATGAGGTTTTCAGTCGCTCCTTTATAAACAGCAATCGATGCTGGGGGCTTCTGGAAGCTTGGCCTGTGTGTGGCCTCTGTGCCGCTTAACATCGTCTAGGTTGGGTGACAACATGGTTCTCGTGAGACTCTTATGCTGCCATGTGCCACCAACCCGGGCATAATCTCTCCTCCCCAGATGAGGAGATCATCGCTCTTAACTGAGACGTGTGCTCATCTGCGGATGTATCCATCATCCCAAGTATGTGGTGACAATATCCACAATCACACCTCCCATAACACCATAAAGTGACCTCAGCCTCCAGTAAAGTCACATATGTTGTTTATCCTGACTCACGAACACTTGTGGAGAGAGATCAAACATTTTAAAAATAAATGAAGGAGCATACCTCTCTCATACGTGGGCACACGTGTAAGCAAATGGATCTGGATTAAGTGCTGCCGAGCTTTGCTTATGAAGCGTCAGTGGTAGAGACAATTATTTAGATTAATTATCACACATTACTAGTTAAAAACTCATTCCAATTTCATTCATTTTCAAAAAGAAAATATTGATCTTTTGAAAGACGGTACTATCTGGCAGCTTTATTTGTTCCTCTTATGAAAAGGATCTCTGACAGTGCGCCCAGCCCGGATGGGAAGCACGGCTGGAAGGTGACAGGGGACGTCCACCTCCCATGCACGTGCTTCAGGCATGGCCCGTCACTCGCCTGTCCTTCTAGAGAATCTGCCACCTGTGAATCTTAACACTGCGCTTTAGTTTCAGTGAAATATTTGTTTGATTTTATCCAGAATATGAACTCAATTAGTGATCACATTTAGTACCTGTTGATACATTTGATTACAAGAATTTTATAGTGTCCTCTTGTTTTGAAACAGGCCTTCAATAAGTGCAATTCAACAAGGAAGAAAAAATAACTACTGGAGGAGAGAACTTGATGCTGCAGCCTGCGGGTCTCAGGTGCGTAGCTCCTGAGCAGGGACGGAGTGTGTCGGCAGCACCTGCACCTCTGACCCCTCACCTGCTGTCTCTGTCGCGTAATGCAACGCAGGAAGTGTCTTCTGTGTCCAAACTGCGCAGCTAGTACACGGCTGAGTGGAAACTCAGACTCTGGTTTCTAACTGCCTTTCAGACTGTTTCTATTCCACAATGATCACGATCAGATTTGTGAGTGTAACTCATGTTCCTGGAGAGAATGGACCAAAAAGGACACAGCAAACAAAAGGAAAATGGAAACAACCCCACCATTCAGACAAATGGTGTCCCTCCTGCCCTCCCAAATGACGTCAGCCATTGTCATGAAAATTCTTATCACGAGAGTCTTTTATCATTTGACAGCAGCCACCAGCACCCTAAAGGAGTGAACAGTCTTTTCTGTGAACTGCTATTCCCGTTTTCAGTGGACGTATATTATATGTAGCCTGATCGGTGATATCTACTTTGGTGACCTTTCAGATACTTGTCCCAAAATTTGGTCCCATCCTATCCAACAGTCCTGTGCTGTGTTACACGTGGCTCTGGATATCCAACAATGCATGCCCATTTCATTATCCACAGTCTAAGGAATCCTTTCTGAATTTTTTTTCCCCACAAAAGATACATTGTCTCTTAAAGGGGCCCACATCTCTCGCCGGCTCTGGAGAGGGTGATGCAACCTGCCACAATTTGCTGTTTCCTGTGTGCAGACCCGTAGATGCAGGGGCCACCTACTTCTAGTGTGAAGATGAGCAAAGTCTTACAGCAGTTGGGAAAGCTCGCACATCCCTGATGAAACATGAAATTAGAAAAACAAAAAACATATTATAAGTAAAATATTTCAGAGTCTTTCCAGTCTTTTTCCCCCTTTCCCTTGTCAAGTAAGAGAAGCCACCAGGGCAATAATGCAAGGATGTCTAGATCCTCGGCAAGTGCAATCACGGAGGGTTCAGGGTGAAAAGTTGCTCAGTCAACTCAATAATTGACAAAACACTTTTGATAAAATAGCATACTTTCTTGAAACAAACAAAAATTTGTAATGTATGGACAGAGAGGATAACTTTTGTCACGTAATGAAAACAACAATAACAAAATAGCCCCCGGGCCCCTTCTACCACTGTTGTAGGTGACTGAATTGACTACGGAGAGTCAAATCACCTTTTAGAACTGAAAAGGGAGCATCACAGGCTCCTCTGGGTCCTCTCTGAGGGGAACATGTGATGGATCTTGGCAAAGGATGAGATTTCATAAAAGGAGCAGAAAAGTCTCTGGTTGGGGGACAGGGCATGTTGGCTGAGCAGAAGTGATGAGGTCTGGTGGGTTTTGATCACAGAGACATGCTGGCAATGTCATCGCTCCCTCCACACTCAGGGGGACTTCTGGGCCACCTGCGAGGCGGAAGGCTTGCACATCCTCATGGGGAGGGGACTCGCCCACAGCGGCTCCCTGGTGCCCTGCCCCAAGTCCACCTCGCCAGCTGCCTTCTCTTGTTCCTAGAACTGCCAGCAGATCTTCCTCGTCCAGCAATGTTATCATGTCACCTGTTTTTCCTGTCATCGTGCGTCAGTCAGCAGCATTAGCATTTCTGCAGGAAGCTCAGGGAATCAGTGTCAGCCGCCCCTGATCTACTTGGGATCCACAGACAGGTCAGATTTCTGAGCCCACAGGATCGGGCTGTGCACTGGGAATATTTTAGTGAGAAAATGCTGTCATAAAAATCACCAGAGGTTCAGAAATCCAGCTGTTGTAGTGACACCAGCGACTTCTCTGTTCCTGGTACTGCTCCATATTCAAATCTGAGCATTAACCTGTATTCATTAAAGCCTCTCTAAAAAAAGAAAAACACATACTTAAGATTATTATATTCTATTTAACCGTATTCTTCAGAAAATGTATTGTCAAAAATCCAGATGGTTGTAGTCTGCATATTCCAAAAGCTATACATTTCTAAATATTTTTTTTTAATTTCTATATTTTAATGGCCTTTTTTATTACAAAAGATAAAAGTGCAGCTAAGTTAATATGAAAATACATCATGGTATTGTTTTCCATGTCACTTATCTTTGCAAATATTTAATCAGTTCATGAAAAAACAGTCTTCTTCCTTCAAATATAATTATGTGGGTATCTGAATAAGTTTCTAACATTTTTTGTCTAAATTCCCTTATTATTCTTGAAGTCATTATCTTTTACATTGAAATAACAATTCTTCGGCCACCTGAGTGTTAGGAGAGCATCAGAGAGAAGGGGCCCCTTATATGCATCCCACATGCAGTCCCAGCAAGGTCTCTAAAGCTCCCATCCATGAAAATCTGCACCAGGGGCTGGGGGCGGGCAGTTCACGGTGTCCCTGACAACGAACAACTCCCCACCTCCTGGCTCCTCCAGAGTCACGTGAGCTGGGCAGGTGGCACAGTCCTCAAGCAGAATGCTCTCTGGACTTTGCCTGGCTGGCAGACAGCCAGGGGTCATTGCTTCAAATGCCCTGACTGTCCTGGTCCTCTCTGCACCTCAGGGGAGCTGTGTGATGAGGGAGGGGCAGGCCCCTCCCCTCCATGGGAGCATTGCAGGGTCTGACCTCCCCAGGCACGAGACACTATGTGAGGGTAAAACAGGGTTCCCAGCAAGAGCGAATTCTCCTATTCCCACCCCAAATGCCACCTCATTGTTAAGTGGCCCTGACGAGAAACAGAGGCATGGCTTGGAAGCCTACCTAGCGTTACTTTTCTATGTAAAAAGTTTTCTTTAAAAGATTGGTTTTCCTCTGTTTCACACTGATTTATCCCTTTCTGCTGAGAACATGGCTTCTGAAGATGAAAGCCAGCGAGGCGGCATGAGCCGTGGTGGTGCAGAGACGAAGGGGAGCTTCTGCATTATTAGTGGAGGTTTTCCCATTACCACTCCAGTTTTACTGTTTAAGTATTTCAAATATACCTCTCACAGAGGGAAGAGCAGCAAAAGAAAAATAATAAGCCATTCAATATTTAATTTGTGAACATAAAGTGCTAATTAAAGTCTGTAGCTCACAAAGATTCCATCTAGCTTCTGAAACTCATTCTGCTACTAGGATCTCAGTTCCTTGATCCTCTTTTATTGGTTATATCTCTAATTCTGAATCTTAATCTGAATGGACTTTTGGGGAGGAGGCAGATTTCATAAGAATATTATAAAAAATAACTTCCAAAAACATTCATTTAAATACAAACGGCTTTCCAGACTCAGCTGATGCAATAGTTTTGAATAAGTTAGTTTGGCATGAGCCAAGACTCCACACTTCATGAACGATTGAACTTCTACTGCACAGACAGGAATTTAGGGAGGGTAAAGTTCCAAATTCTAAAAAGGTTTAACTAATCTTGACATTTCTCGAGAGATACTTCTGTCTGTAGGTGAAGATGTAGTGTGTTACGCGTGTTACTTCAGTTGTCTCAGAAGAACCTCCGTGAATATTCCTCCTGCTAAGACGGCTGCACCCTTGCCTTGAATGCACCATCTGGTAGGAAGATAACCCACAATACAGTGAAAGTCAAAACAGGGGAAAAGTCAAGGCCAAAAGCAAGTACCACAACAATATGCACTTGTGAACTGTAACAGGCATTTCAAAATCCACAGCGATCCTCAAGTTGTACCTGTTATTCCTGTTTTAAAGATGGAGTCTCTGAGGCTTGTGGGGCCTGAACTGCCCTGAGGGCTGGACAGGGCTGGCCTGTCACCATGTGGTTGGCATATGGGGTTTTGGGTGGAAGAGCGACCCACCTTGTCATGGTGTATAATCCTTTCATATGTTGTTTTTATATATTGTTCATCTTAATCCATTATGTAGGTATGATTAGTAGTAAAGTATCCCCTTTTGCTTCTTATTTTAGTAACTTAAGTATTTGTTTTTACTCTTTATTAGTCTACATGTTTGTCACTTTTTTTGATATTTTCAAAGGCCCAACTTTAACTTTTCTTTATCTTTTTTTTTCTGTTTCCACTTCATTAATCTCTGCTCTAATATTTTTTTCCTTCTGCTAGCTTCAGGTGCAGTTTGCTCTTTCTGGTTTTTTCAGTACCTTAAGTTGGAAGGTCAGGTTAGTGATGTGAGATCTTTCATGTTCTAATGTCGGCACTTACAGCTGCAAATGTCCTTCCAAGATCTACTTTGGTTGCACTTTTTAAAGTTTTGGTATCTTGAGTTTCATTTTCGTTCCTGTCAAAATATTTCCTGATTTTATTTGTGATTTCCTCTTCCACTATTGCTTCTTTAAAAGTGTATTATTTAGTTTCCACATATTTAAATTTTCACTTTTTAAAAATTTCTCAAATTTTCTCCTGTTATTGAGCTATAATTTTATTATCTGGTGGTCAGATAATGTAATTTGTATGATTCCAGCCCTTTTAAGTGTTTTATGATCCAGCACATGGCCTACCCTGAAATGTCCAGGGGGGCCTTGAAGGAAACCGAGTCCTGCTTCTGCTGGGTGAGGTGTCTGCACCTGTCCTTCAGATGGAGTCAGTTTAATGTGTTTTCCAAGTCTTCTCTTTCCGTATCGATCTTGCTTCTAGCCTGAAGAACTTCCTTGAGTATTTTTTATAAGGTAGGTCTTCTATAAACGAATCCACTCTGGTTTTGTTTATCTAGGAATATAGGTATTTTGTCTTCATTTTGGAAAGAGAGTTTTACTGGCTATAAGATTTTTGGGTGACATTTTTTCTCATTCATCTCTTTCGCCAGGGATTTGTCATACCCTGGCTTTCTGGTCCCCCTTGTTTCTGACAAGTCACCTGTTAATTGTGTTGGATTCCCTTGTGTATAATGAGCTATTTCTTTCTCACTATTTTCAAGATTTTTCTCTTTACTTTTACCTTTTAACATTTTTATGATGTGTCTGGGTATTGATCTCTTTGAATTTATTCTTCTTGGATTTCATTGAGCTTCTTGATTGTAGAAGCTTATGTTTTTCATCAGGTTTGAGAGGTTTTTAGCCATTACTTTGTTAAATGTGTTTCTGTCTCTTCTCCTTCTGATGTATCACATTTTTCTGAAGCTGTCTTCAGTTTTCTTCATTCTTTCTTTTCCTGGGTTGGTAACTGCATGATCTCTGTCAATCTGTGTGAAAGAGCACTGCTGCTTTCTTCTTCCAGTTCATATCTGCTCTGGAAACTCTCCAGTGCGTTTTCCACTTGAGTTGTTGCACTATTCAGCTGCAGAATGTCCCTTTGGTTCTTTTTTTAATGTAATTCTTCTCTCTTAATTCTGCACTGATAAGACAGTGCCAACATCCTTGCCCCCCTTCTCTGAGTATGGTTTCCTTTGCTAGTTTGAACGTAATGTTGTAGCTACTTTAAGGTTGTGTCTGTTCAGTCCAACATCTGGGTCCTCTCATGGGTAGTTTCTAGTGCCTGCCTCTTTTCCTGTTTGTGTGTGAACTTTTCTGTTTCTTTAATGCTTGTAATTTTTGTTGAAACTGGACATTTGGGGCAATATATTGTAGCAGCTGTAGATACTGATCCCACCCAGGGCTACTTGTTGTTTTTAGCGTTTGCTGGTTTATTTAATCAGTGGCTTGGCAGGGCATTTAGTGAAAGCAGTTTTCTGTATAGTGTGAAGCCTTGTATTACCCTTGCAGTGCACAGCCTTTGGCACAAGAGCACAGTCACACTGGGACAGGTGTCGTTTCAGCAGGTCTTTCCTTGATCTCTCTGCTGAGAGTCCATCTCTGTTGGCATTTCATGCAGGTGTTAGCTTTTATTATTGGCCAACTGGCACAATGCTTTAGGGCATGAATCGTACCATTGTCTGATCCCATTAAATTTAGGGCCCTTTTAGGACCTAGGGAGTTGTTTTTATGTCAGCCTTGGAGGTTTATTCTGACCCCTGAGAGGGCTGTCCATTAGCTGTCTCTTTCCTCAGTTCTGTCTGCCAGAACCCTGGCCTGCAGTTTCACATGTTCCTCTCCTACAGCTCCCAGCCTCCTCTTAGCTGGTCATCAGCATGTCTTTGCTGTTTCTGAAAGTATCCTAGTCTTAAGTTTCCCTTTAGTTTGCTTCAAATAAAGTCAGTCTCTGTCGGGGGGCTTTGGAGCGCTTTGTTTTCCTGATCTGCCTCCACCCACAGCTAGAATCTCTGGGCCACTGCTCTGAAACTTGGTGCAGGGATGAGGCTGCCTCTTTTGGAGCCATACCCTACCTTCGTGAGCAGGAGCTAGATGAGGCAGCAGTGTTTGATCTTCTCAGTCTGTCTCTCCCAGTGTGGACTCCCACTTTGTGAGTGAGCCAGGGTGAGGGTTATCAGGGTCCCTGAGGTGGAACCTATGCCCCACAAGCCGGGCCTGGGTGGAGACAGAAGCCCCCGACCCCAACTTCTTGGCCGTGCTTCCCTATATTTAGCCTTTGCAACACAGAGCCTGGGAAAGAGAAGAAATTCTGATGGTCTGTCCCCTTGAGGCCTGGGTGGAGACAGAAGCCCCCGACCCCAACTTCTTGGCCGTGCTTCCCTGTATTTAGCCTTTGCAACACAGAGCCTGGGAAAGAGAAGAAATTCTGATGGTCTGTCCCCTTGGCTGGGAGCTGGAGGAGAGAGAATCCCGTCTTGCTGGCCGCGGCACCACTGGTGGGGTTTCATGGTGCTCGGTTGGGCGGGGTGTAGCCAGCTTGGCTCAGTGCTAGACACACGCTTACTCTTAGCAAGAGTCAGTAGATTTTGTTAAAGAAATGTTTCTTGATCTGCTGTGTGACCTGAGGACAATTTCTGGTGACTTTAATTTAAAAAAATAATAATAACTTTCGCCAGCGATGACTGTTTTGCTGTGGAGCGTGTCCACAGGCTTCTCATGCTACCATTCCAGGAATGGATCCCTGGCAGATAATCTCAAGACCAAATAACTTCTGAATTCCAAAGGATTCCTTAAAACCAAACACTCTGCCTAAATCAGGCACCGTCAGGTCCACGTGCGGAGAGCCCTGACGCATCCAATTTCAGATGCACGTCTCACGTAAGCTCTGGGTAAGCCTTCATCATTCTGTCCATCATTAATTAATTCATTTATCTATTGAACACAAAGTCTAACTAATGCAGAACCACATGCCCGTGCCATCGCCTATGACATGTCACATCTCTTTGGTCACTAAGAGTGGATGCACACCTCTACTTATGAATAACGGCTGTGAACTGACATGTGATCTATATCTGAAAACTGCACCAGGAACACATGGAGCACATGCCCCCGGGGATTGAGGCGGCCTGCTTGGCTCTGGCAGAGGCTGAACGGGCACCTCGCAGCACTTCAGGGCCACCAGCTGCACCTTCCTTTTCTGCTGATGTCCATGATGGGGTCACCACACTTCCTACAAGGGCTGCCGGACCCACCACGGGGAACCTCACAGCCATTAGAGAGGGGTGTGCACTCAATGTCCCCAACTTACAGATGTGTAAACTGAGGCCAAGAGTGGCAACGTAACTGTCCTGCATTCCTGTTGGTAGAACACAGCCAAGACTGCCTGAGTCTGACTCCATCTGTGATCAAGGCAATCACTGGCTCCTTCAAAGTCACTTGTCTCTTTGTCTGTGTGTCATCAGTCTGGGATAAGTTGTAACCAAGAAACAGGACTTTACTATATCACAGAGTCACCAGCGAGCACTGACCCTCTGCAGGATGAGGCCCCTGCCTGGACAACCCACATGATGCTCACCTCACAGAAGGAG
The DNA here is from genome assembly GCF_000696425.1 of Galeopterus variegatus. Taxonomy (NCBI): domain Eukaryota; kingdom Metazoa; phylum Chordata; class Mammalia; order Dermoptera; family Cynocephalidae; genus Galeopterus; species Galeopterus variegatus. The sequence continues at coordinate 91,132 of NW_007731258.1, read as the reverse complement.
GGCAGAGGGGACAAGATTTCCTGGGCATGAAGAGGAAGCTTCAGGGAGTGCTGTGAACTGAATATTTGTGTCCCCCACATCTGCATGTTGAAGCCCTAACCCCAATAGGATGGTATAAGAAGTGGGGTCTTCGGGAGGTGGTAGGGTTTGATGACGTCAGGAGGGTGGGCCCCATGATGGCATTAGTGCCCTTAGAGAAGAGGGACAGAGACAAGAGCTCTCCCGCTGCCGAGTGAGCACAGAGAGAAGGTGGCTGTCTGCAAGCCAGGAAGAGGCCTCGGCGGGACCCACGCCTGCTTGGTCTTGAATTTCCAGCCTCCAGAACTGTGACAAACGTCTGTGGCTCGAGCCCCCAGTGTGTGGTGTTTGTTGTGGCAGCTGAGCCGGCTGAGACAGAGGACGTCTACAGGAAAGGGCATCCTACCGCTCCACTGCTGGGTCTGCAGCCTGCCGTCACCGTCGCCGGGTGTGGAGGGGCCGAGCAGAGAGAGACAATGACCCTGAAGAGGAAGGAGGGCAGGGGGGCCACGGGCACTGGCTCCACCTGCTGCCATGAGTGGAAGGAAGTCACCAGCCCTTCCCTTTACTATGTGGTTCTTGCTAGACTCAGGACAGGTGAGCAACTTGCTACAAATTAATGCTGAATTTCGTTAAACATTCACGACCACCTCATACTTGCTAAAATCCTGCAAAATAGGACCCAGACATGCTCTTAGCTTATTTCAGGCACAAAAATATGGACTTCAACGGTGGCAGATAAAGCTGAGCCGATAGGCTCGGGTCTTCGATCTTCTGAGCAGGATGTTGTTCCACTAAACTAACTGCTTTTCTCAAATGTCTGCAAACATGACCTGACCACAGCGACCAAGCCCTCAGTGAGACAACCTCGCCCAGCACGTGCCACGCGCGCCTGCAGCTGTCGGCAATGCTCTGTGCCTTCCCATCACTACATCAGAGTAGCCGACATTTAAAAGTGACTTCAGGGACACTGCAGTGTGCAGGGTGAAACGAGAGGCTGTCTTGAATTTATTATAAAATGTGCCAGGAAGAACGAAACAGAAGAGACTAGATTGTCCAAACACTGATCATTATTCGTGTTGGGTGTGCAAGGCTTCCTTTCATTGTGCTGTTTATTTTAAGCTATTTCAGAACTTCTCACGACAAAACATTCATGTCTAATGCATGGTGATTGATTGATCAGTGTGTGGCACTGAGACCAGCACAGGCATGTGTAGTTTCTAATGTGCCACAACTTAAACATCTCACGTCGGTCTGCATGGGCAGCCCACGATGACTCTGCATCCTGCGTGTTTGCCACGTGGAGTTGCCATCTTGCTTAGTTTATGGACGAGGAGCCGAGGTTTGTCCTGCCCCGCAAGGAGCAGGCTTTGTTTGAACCGGGTGTGAACTCACTTCTCCTTCCATGCAGAGATGGCGACTTCATTGCTGTGGGCTGCGTGTGAGCCCTGTGCTGGTGACATGGGTGCGTACACACGTCCCCACCATCCCCACTAGCCCTCCACACTGGCCATCAAAGCCACTGTCTCCTGGAAGAGCCACCCTCTCAGGGGCCAAAGGATGGGCTGAACTGGGTTAAATAGCTTGGTTGGCCTGCCCTAAACGTCCTGTAATTTTTTTTTTTTCCTTTTTGTCTTTTTTCGTGTCCGGCAACGGATCGCAACCCTCAGTGTCGCGCCCGTACCAGACCGGGACCGGCAACGGGATCGCAAACCTCGGTGTTGCGCCCGCACCTCGCTCAGCCAGTGAGTGGGAACCGGTCTGTACGTGGGATCCGAACCCTCGGCGGGAGCGCCACCGCACTCCCAAGCGGCGCACTGTAGCAGTGTGCCACCGGGCCAGCCCCAACTTCCTGTAATTTTGATTAGACAAAATGCCTCCCAGGACCATTGCTTGGAAATTAGTCAGTGGTAGCTCAAGTCAATTTCGTCTGCAAAATGGTACATCATGAACGATGCTCTTTGAGCATTCACACATATTTGCTATCTGACACTTGACTCGTGATCTGGATGCTTCTGAGTATCACTCTCGTCAGAATGTTTGGAACACACCAGGCAACACTATGGATGGGCCTTGGGAATGTCTAAAGCTCACTCCACCTGCGCAGAGAAGCACCTTGTGTTAGTTTCCTGGAGCTGCTGCAATGAACGACCACAACTGGGGGCTTGAAACAACAGAAATGCATCCTCTCTCAGTTCTGTGCTCTAGAAGTCCAGTCAAGGTGTGGCAGGGCCACACTCCTTCCCGATGTTCCAGGGATAAATCCCTCCTGCCTTTCCCAGCTCCTGGTGGCTCCAGATGTTCCCTGAATTGTGGCCACATCACTCCAGTCTCTGCCCTCTGTGTCTGTGTCTCCCCTTCTGCATGCCCCACCTTAATCCAAGGACACCTCATCCTGAGATCCTCATCTTAACTGCATCTGGAAAGACCCTTTTTCTGAATAATGCAATGTTCACAGGTTATGCACGGACTTACATTTTGAGTTCAGCTCACTGCAGTCAGGGATCTTCACCCCAAGATCCCTTGAAAGTTGGATGACAAGAGTTCCAGTGTGGAGTCATCTTCTGGGGTAAGAACGTGGATAAGGGGAGAGTGGGCATCATGGGCACAGCCTGGGGGCCACCACTGCTGTGCGTGGGGCACCGGGACCAAGCAGAGCAGAGCTGGGCCACACAGGCACAGGCAGCACTGTGCTTAGGGCCAGGAGTTTGAGGCTGTGTTTTTTGTAATCACAATCTCTTAGAATTAGAAATAACCTTTAATAAACTTGAGTGTGGGCCAAGATGAGAAAGAACAAGCAAGTGAGGCCTGGAGGTTTTTATCTCCACACTGCTCTGTGCACCTGCAGGCCCATCCGAGCAGCCCTGGCATCTACAGGTGCACACTCGGTCCCCGCTCGCCCAACACGTTAAAGACGAAACTCAGATTCCTGGTGGCACTGAAAGCGATCCCATATGTTCCCCCGTCTGTTGCACAGCCAGCAGCACAGACGTGGCGGTGGCCTCTGACCACCGAGCTTAGGATGGCAGTTTCTGTGATCATGAGCAGGGTCCCCGGGTCCCTGGGGCAATTTACATTTTTGGTGTGGTCTTTTAGGGAAAAAAGTCAGGTTAGTGTAATGTTTATTCATCATTTCATGTTTATTTTGAAAAATAAACCCAATACAACATAGGGATTTATGACTGCAAGTAAACAGAGAATAATTTGTTTCCAATTCAAAATCTAAGTTAGAGAAATTAATATTTTTTATTGAAGCATCATTGATTATACATATTTTTGAGAGAACAGAGTTGACAAATATTATTTGTGTACCATATGTGATGACCAAACCGATATTATTAGCACGTCCATTATTACAAATTGTAACGATTCTTTGTGTCCCTCCCCCAGTGTCTCCCCAGCCCCCCTTCCCTCTCTTCTTCCCACCTCGAGTAACCACTGTCCTGTGCTCTCCTCCTGAAAGGGTATGTCTTACTGCACTCGTTCGTTCTTTCTTTCTTTTCTTTCTTTCTTTCTTTCTTTCTTTCTTTCTTTCTTTCTTTCTTTCTTT
>NW_007731258.1:82588-86613 GCF_000696425.1 Galeopterus variegatus | reverse complement strand
TTTCTTTCTTTCTTTCTTTCTTTCTTTCTTTCTTTCTTTCTTTCTTTCTTTCTTTCTTTCTTTCTTTCTTTCTTTCTTTCCTTCCTTCCTTCCTTCCTTCCTTCCTTCCTTCCTTCCTTCCTTCCTTCCTTCTTTCTCTCTCTCTCTCTTTCTTCCTTTTCTTCCCTAAATGTGGTATATACACCATGGAATACTATTCAGCCATAAAAAAGAATGAAATTCTGCCATTTGCAGCAACATGCATGAGCTTGGAGAAGATGACGTTAAGTGAAATAAGCCAGACACAGAAAGAGAAAAACCGCATGTCCTCACTCGTAAGTGGGTGTTAAGGAATTAATATTTTTTAATGGCACCAGATGCTGGCACCAGCTGGGCCCTTTGCAGAGGTTGGGGGTCATGGTTGGGGTGGACTCATATCCAAACCCGCTCTCTGACCTCACGTGTGAGCACACGGGATGGTCTCGGGGAGACAGCAGTGCTGCCTCAGACAAGCCAGTCCCTCTTTATGTCCTGGGACGTGCTGGAGTGGAGCTTCCCCGCACCGTGTGCCAGTGGATTCCACCTCTGCAGGCTCAGATGCCATGGGGTGTTACTCCCAGGGTGGGGCAGTGCTTGTCTTTTTGCCAAAACAGGAGCCTGGATTCTGTAAGAGCATCTCCAACCCAGGTTCCTGCTACTGCAGATCCCACAACTTGCCCAGGGGCCCTCCTAGTCATGGATAAGAGACCCTCTGAGCCCTGGAAGACAGATGCCAGAAGGCAGATGCTCCAGGCTAGTTATAAATAATCACAACCCACATGCCCTGTATCTGAAATAGCCTTCCTCTGCTAGCCCTGACGCCTTTAAAGATGGGACTGATTTAATTTCCTTTGATCCATTCCTAGGAGGAAAGAGCAGCCATGAAGTCCACTTAGTAATCAGAGTAAAAGAAAGAAAATGGCAGGTGTTTAATGGGTTTCCCAGGTGAACTAAGACTTTAGTGATATGGAGAAGTTACATCCCGAGTTTTTGATCATATTCACCAGATAACATGCTCCCAACACTGAAGGCTGGTGCCGGTGTGAACCTCCCAGCAAGCTGGAGAGGAACGCTGGCACCAGCCCCTTGCTGGTAAAAGACACCAGCAAAATCCTGTAAAATTCCCAGAAGCAAATGGAAATGTAGGATGAGAATCCAGACACTTGTGGATTTTGTGCAGCTTGTTTTTTGCTAACAGCTTTCCTGGGTTTTAGCTGCCGTCAACGTCTGTTACTTTGTCTTATCCAACCAGCCCCATGGATGCAGCGTGAGGTCCAGCCCATGCAGCAGGGTATGGGGGGCAGTGGGTGGGCACAGGAGGACCCCCAGGTGACAGCCTCTGGGAATTCAACCTTTATCCTAAGACCCTGCTGAAATCCTGTATGTTTTTCTGATGCCAGGTGACAACAGCTGTCCACTCATAGTAGCAGTTTTATGGGGATTAAAGGGAAGGTGTGTGTGTGAAGCACTTTCTAGACTATAAAATGCACAGAAGTATAGCTCTTGTGTTCTCTGTCGTGATGTCTGGAGCTCCAGTGGAAGACGTGGTAAGAATTCCAGCAGTTTCCCAGCCACCACTGCACAAACAGTCCACGTCAGGCCACGGTCCTCTGCATTTTTATTCAGCTACCAGAGAATAAGCACTGCTTTTATGAGGACCTAATTTCCAAAACCATTTTCAACTCTAACCATGATGAATATCAATCTGTTTTTGAGGTGACACACCTTGTCCCTCCTCTGTGCACAAGGTGGGAAAACTCACAGGGTCATTTCCAGCAGGGGAATGACATTTGAAATACACAGCTGACGTAGAAGAGACAAAGAGAAGTCTCTCTCATGTTAGCTGGTGACTGTCCTGCCATCCAGCCTTGGTCTGACCGCCGGCATGTGTGACCCCAATGTCTGCTGCCCATGGCCACTGTCGGCCTGGACTTGGGTCTTCTTTCTCATCACCTGTGCAGTGATCCTCAACCTTGACATGCATAGGAATCACCAGCTCACCTGGGGCCCTTGCTGCAGGGCTGATTCTACTCAGAGTGATGAATAGCAACAGATGGGTGCACGCACAGTAGTTTCCAGAGTGTGCATCAGGATCCAGTGTGTGTGTTAGGATCTAAGTGTGTGCACTAGGATCTAGTGAGTGCATTAAAATTTAACTAGCATGTGCATTAGGATCTAGCATGTTCGTTAGGATCTAGCATGTTCGTTAGGATCTAGCATGTGAGTTAGGAAATTTAACTAGCATGTGCATTAGGATCTAGCATGTTCGTTAGGATCTAGCATGTTCGTTAGGATCTAGCATGTTCGTTAGGATCTAGCATGTGAGTTAGGTTCTAGTGAATGCATTAGGATCGAGTGAGTGTATCAGAATCTAGCATTAGCACTTTGCATTAGGATCTAGTGTGTGTGTTTGTGTCTAGTGAGTTCATTAGAATCTAGCCAGCATGTGTGTTAGAATCTAGAGTGTGTTAGGATCTAGTGAGTGAATTAAGATCTAGCATGTGCATTAAGATGTAGCATGTGCATTAGGATTGATCTAATGTGTGCTATCTTGCCCAAATCTCAACTGTGTCTGTTACTTGATGATATTTATAAGTTTCTTAAGGTAATGAAAGTGTCTTCCACATCTATGATATTTTTCCCAGCATCTTGGACAGTGAGAGTGATGGTTAAAAACGGGATGTTTTTCTGGCTCTGACAGGGTCCTACGTATGTCATTATCCATCTAAAGGCAGCAGCATATGGGAAAAAAGGTGTGTGTGTATATATATATGCATTCTGTAAATCTAAATTGTGGCTTTTTTATAAGTACAGCTAGGTTTCCCAGGCGTGTGGGCAGTTGGGCCTTGGGCTGTAAAACCCACTTCTCCTGGTAGCAGCAGCTGCACAGAACCAGGTCGGCTGCTCCCAAACTAGGAAAAACAAGGAGGGAGCAGAGGAGGCCGAGCCACCCGTGCCTGTTCCCCCAGCATTCTCCAGGCACAGGTCACTCCCGGCACCCCCTAGAGAGGTGGGAGGAGTGGGCAGAGAGAGCGGGACCAGGTGCTCTGCAGAGGTCTCTCTGCACAGGCAGAACCACGGGGCAGGGACATCCATGCCTCTCAGCATCGGCCCTCCATGCGTGTGCCTGTGCACACAGCTGCACGCGTGTGGTGGAGGTACCAGTGCACAAGCGAGCAGGAGGAAAGCAACCTGAGAGACAGGGACTGGATGGGTAGCAGGTGTCCCCTACCCAGCCTGGGTGACTGATCCCCAGTGAGGAAGGGGCTCTGAAGACTTGCTGCTGCGGAAGGAGACTGAGCATCAGCCTGCACTGGAGTCCAGGCAACAAACTGTGACGGAGCTGGGTGGAGAGATAGGCTGGGTGGGAGGGGGCCGTGCTGCTTTCCGCTGTGGATGGAGTCGGTGACCGGCAGTGTGGGGCAGGACACATGGTCCTCAGCCCCCAGAGACATGGCCACACGCACAGGTCCCAGAGACAACAGGGAGGATTCAGAGGGAGAATCTACTCCTGACACCTCAGGGGCCCTTCATCTGCTTTCAGAGGACCAGGGAGGCCTGAGCCCTTGAGCCGCGTGTCTTGGGGCATCCTCCAGCTGTGGCGCCAGTTGACACGGGCTGGCGTCCCCATGGAAAGCCATCTCCAGCGGTTTTTCAGTCTCAAGGCAAACAGCACGGCTGCATGGGTCATGCTATTTTGATGTTTATTCGTTGTTCTTTGTTTTGTTTTTTAATAACAAATGAGAACGGGAACATAGGTTTTGGACAGGAGGCTGTCCCCCCGTTTTACATATTTTATATCACTCTAATGACATTGTTGATATGGAAACATAAAGGATATTTTCATGTGGGCTAAAAGATGGGAAAATTTGAGTCTTGGGCTTCAGTGTGACAGTCCATAGTGAGAAGGCGAATGTCCCTCAGAAAGCGTCTTCTCTGCATGTGCTTCGAGAATCAGCTGCCTGGGTCGCTGCTGCTGGTCAACCGAGGGCATCGTAGGAAACCGT
>NW_007731258.1:78984-81913 GCF_000696425.1 Galeopterus variegatus | reverse complement strand
TTCATGTGGGAGTTCTGAGGTCCCCTACACTGAATCAAATTTTCCTGATCACGCTAAACAAATAACTCGAAAAAACCAATTGGTTCTTTGAGAAACAAGAGTAATTAAACTGTAAGCTGGGCAAAGGTCACTGGTGTGTCCTTTCCACAGGGTCCATACTGCCTGGGTTGTGGCCTTTCATCCCACTAATACCAAGGCCCGAAACTTCATTTCTTTTTCTACTTTTCAGATGTTTTAGTGAAGACAGTTTTTGTGCGTGAAGCTGTGTGCACAGCCCTGGGGGTGGTGACCTCTACTAATCCCCAGGATGAGACTCGGGGAGTCCACTTCACAGAGTCCTTTCTGGTCCCCCACACCCCAAGTCTGGGGTTCCAGGCCAGCAGAGACGGTGGGGAATGGGACGGAGGGGCCCGACCTTCACCTGTTCCCTTCCCCCAAAGGATGCACAGACAGCCCGGGAGAGCCTGGTGGAAGGAAGGCATGGGGATGTCGGCACAGAGTCCCTCTCCATACACGTGAGGAAAACAGCAGAAAAATGTGGACATTAAAGACTTCTTCACAGAGAGCAAAGGAAGGACACACGGGCCCAGAAAGCTCAGAAAATAAAACTAAAGTGAGCTTTCCAGAAAAAGCAAGTGCTTCAGTCCCGTCTGGCTTTATTTCTCCCTCTGGTGTCTGCCCCTGGATGCCCTGATCCGACGTTTTCCTCACCTCTCACGACACCAGAGAAGAGAGCAGATCCCGATAGATTCAACGTGTCCCTCAAGTCCTCGCTGTGTCAGAGAAGAGAGTCAAGTCAATCCTGATAGATTCAACGTGTCCCTAAGGTCCTCACCACAGCAGAGAAGACAGCAGATCCTGACAGAACTTCTTAAAGACCACGATGGGTTGTAACTGTAACGTCAAGGCTGAGACGCTGAGTACATGAAAATCAACACGGACGGCAACAGAGGGAAACCACAACAACACATTACACTGTAGTAGATCTGTCTGGACAGGTGTATTCTGCCAAGGTTTTAATAAAGATCAGACAGAGTTAGAATGCAAAACTGTCATTATGAAATGAGAAATAGCATATTACATACAAATGAAAAAGCACATTTGTTCAACGTGTTATTTAAGTTGATGCAGCATTGCTGGCCCAGGGCCCAGAGGTTTTCACCTGGTGGGTCTTGTGGGGCCACACTCTGAGAACCCCTCAATCTGCAAAACAGCAGCCCCTCATAGGTCAGGACCCGGGGGTCAGGCTCAAGGGGGTGCAGGAGGGCTGCTCGGGGGGCGGCCCCTGTGGGGGGCGNAGGAAACCGTTTCCCCACATTGTATCTGAAGGATGTGGAAAGACTGGTGTGCGTTTGCTGGATGTCTGCTCCTTGCCGTGGACTGACTGCTCAGACCCTTCCACCTGCTCCTCATGAGCGACAGGACGGTGGTTCTCTCCTCATCCTGCTGCTGTCCTGGCTTTGTTTGCGTGTGTTTCCCTCACTCTGTCCCTGTGAGAGGACAGCTGCCTGAGGACAGAGACAGCCTCAGAGGTGGGCCGGACCCGTGGGGCAAGTGCTGAGCACAGGGACGCAGCACAGGTGCCGGATGAGGGCGTGGAGACCCGCGGGGACCCACGCGCACATGCACACGTGAGCACAGGGACACGCGGCTGTAAACTCGGAGCACAGAACAGTTCGTAAACAATTACATTCTCCAAAGTTAATAATTAGCCGAAGGACAAAGTTCATGTGGGAGTTCTGAGGTCCCCTACACTGAATCAAATTTTCCTGATCACGCTAAACAANGTGGGAGGGGGGCGGGCAGATGGAGGAACTGGCTGTGAGGGCGGCACAGCCGAGGCCTTGGCCGACGCCCTGCAGGGACCTGGAGGGGGGTTTCCGTCAGAAGTTCCCCTAATTGGAAAAAAGGGCTGAAGCTTCACCTTGACTTTGACCCCAGGTTAGTGTGAGCTCTCCCCGAGGGGGCACATGACTTTGTTGAAGCAACTGCATTTGGGCAGGGATTTGTGGGGAAGGTCTTCAGCCTTCAGCAAGCAGTGGGGACTTTGTGCCCCTGTTCTGAGGGGGCTGAGTGACACAGCCTCACTGCAGACCCCTGGACAGACTCAGGGCCTGGCTACCCAAGCTCCAGGCCACAGCCTCAGAGCATGCCCCTCAGGGCAGGAGGTATCTGGAACTCACACCTGATGCTGACACCTCATTCCCTGGGGGTCCTCAGCCCTGCTGTGTGGTAGGGACACCAGGAGGATGTCCACACCCGAGGCCTGACACACCTTGGCTCTCCCTAAGCCTGGGGACACTACAGCCGCAGCCTGATGAGGCTGCCTGAGGCTCAGGCCGGGGCACATGTCTCAGGTGCGGGTGTCAGGAGGGATGGCAGAGGACAAGGCAGCTGATGAGCATCAGCGCTGGTCCCTGCTCAGGTCCTCCTGGCTAGGCCTGTGGCTCTGCTTGTTGGTATGTTTTGAGTTTTTCTGGCCACCATCTGGCAGGATCAGTGGAGGGACAGGAAGGCTTTACCTGGAGCTGCAGAGGACTTGAGTGGGTCCAAGTTCACCAGGGCAGAGCTTTGGCTGCCCTCCCTGCTTGGCACTCACCCAGGGCACACTCTGTACACAGCTGCCCTCCTCCTGCTGTCAGTCCCCTGGTCTTTGGACTCCTCTCTGGTAAGCAGTTCCCAGATCCTTCTCTCTGGAATGGCTCCTGGGAAAACTCAAGTGAAGACAATTTAGAGAAGAAATCCACCCTGGAGAGACTGGCACCTTCCAGTCCCTCAGAGAAGAGCACTCCTGACTGCATCCTCTGTGGCCAGCTGACTTGCAGAGCTCCCAAGACCTGGGTGTCAGGGCCCTTGACACCAACAACCGGCAGCCTGCAGCTGTCTCTCCCAGGGCTTTCCAAAGCTTCATCAGGTGACGAATGTGACT
>NW_007731258.1:37555-78614 GCF_000696425.1 Galeopterus variegatus | reverse complement strand
GGCAGCCTGCAGCTGTCTCTCCCAGGGCTTTCCAAAGCTTCATCAGGTGACGAATGTGACTTATGAGAGGGGACAGGACTGCATGACATCCACATCCGGTGTGTGAACACTGGCTTTCATGGAGGCCACAAGTGACCGGAGCTCAGTGCAGGTGGGCCCGGCTCTGGGCTTCCTGCTGCCGGCGGGTGCTGGGAGCAGGAGACGACTGTGACTGTGAGCACGCGTGTGTGTGTCTCCCACGCAGGCAGGGAGGAGGGAGCACGAGGTGTCTGTGGCATCATTCGTATCGCAGGCTGGCAGTCAGGGCAGTGCTGCTGATGACGTGCGATAGCGCTAAAGTAAATTTACCAACAGAAACTCATCCCTAAAAGATAACCTGTAAGTGGCAAATACCCAAGGAACGTTACTAGAAATGAAGAGCAGCAGCGTCTGGTTGTGCACATGAAGCCTCCCCCCGTAGCTTCCTCCTGTCACCCAGAGCCTGGCTGTCCAGACGTCAGCTGCTGACGTTCCGAGCCCCTCTCGACCCACATCTGGATGAGCCTGACGAGCCCTGATGTTCTCTCCTTAGGTGCTCAAGGGGAATTCAAGCCAGGAAGCTCCAGCGCACGTGAGGGGCCCCCTCATTCACTCCAATCACCATAAAACCCCAAACCTGCTCCCTGGAGCCATTGTCGGGCTGCTTGGGAGCCTGCCCTGCTCTCCGCTGAAAGCCTCATTAGGGGCACACTCTCAGGCCTTCTTGGGGCAGTGTGGTGGCATCGGTGCACCAAATATTACCCGTGTGCCATCTTTCTTGATAAGGTCCTGCTCGTTTTTAGAATATTCTCTCATTACTGAATTAAGTTGTGAAAAAGCCACTGGGTTACAACAGACTTGTAGTCTGGTATTGTCAAGGTACAGAAGAGAACACCCAAGCTGATCTTGTGGCCTGACAACAGCAAAATGAGCTGTCGTTCCCACGTGTCCCTCTCCACTGAGTCTCAGAAGGTCTGTCTGCCCCACCAGTCCCTGAACTGACCAGAAGAGGACACGCTGCCATGGAAGTGTTCCCTGCACTTAGAAGAGCCTTCCCTTCTGAGACACGTGCTGCCACCGCTGCCCCTGCCAGTGAGCCAGAGGAGTCATGGGGGAAAACATGGGCTTCGCAACCTGTTCATGAATCAGAAGACAGTAAATACAGTGTTTCACGAGACAAGCGAATTCTAAAGTCAGTTTGAAAGAGGTGTGCACAAGGGTAGACCAGAACTGCTCAAAGCAAAGACCAGTTAAAAGGACACTTACAACAAATATCAAAATACACCCTGTGAAGCTGCAGTGAGTGTAACAGTGCACTAGCATTACAGAAAGACAGATGGGAGGCGCTTAAAGCCACCGAAGAGAGAACACAGAGGCAGAGACGAGGATGTGGAAGAATCTGCGGTTTGATAGATGTTGTGTTTTTAGGCATTTGAGATGAATTGATTATTCAGTAACTGGCATTAGTAGCCATTTAAAAAGTTAAACTTCCATATTTCTAAAAATGTGAATAAAATTACAATTGGAACAAAATATCAGAATAAAGGATAGTATATTTATAATCTTAAGGTGAAAAAAGCCTTTTATAAGAAAAGGCAAAACTCAGAATGCAAAATAAAGACTAGCAGATGTGACTGCATAATAATGAAACAATCCTTATGATGAAAACCACACAAATAAAATTAAATCAAAGAGAAACCATAGTATATTTATAATCTTAAGGTGAAAAAAGCCTTTTATAAGAAAAGGCAAAACTCAGAATACAAAATAAAGACTAGCAGATGTGACTGCATAATAATGAAACAATCCTTATGATGAAAACCACACAAATAAAATTAAATCAAAGAGAAACCTATTGAGAGAAATTATTTAAAACCTAAGTAAAAGCAAGAATTAATGTCCACAATACACAAAGTGTTACTACAAAAGAAAAAATATGTATTATAACTCAACTTAAAATAAGTAAAGCCTGTAAGAAAATTCACAAAAAAATCATACAAAAGACTGTAAATATGTGAAGAAATACTCAATTTTACTACCAAACAGAATTTCATACAGACGACATACACAAGAACAAGAATCTGTCGGTCCCCAGATGCATGAGTGGATAAAGGACCTGCCCATCTCCATGCCGAGATCACGGGGCGCTGGCAGCAATCATAGCTAAACGAGCATAGAGTTGGCCAACGTGGCCACCTTAAAATGGTGAGAGCCTGGGAATCTAAATGTCTGTGTACTGGGGCTCGGTTAAATAACTATCACGCAGTCCCTGAGAACAATGAGCTGTTGACTCACCACCAGAATTAAAAATCTCTAAGACATTTATCTAAGTTAAAAACCCAATTGCAGAACAAAATGTACAGTATAAAACTATCATGTGAAATATGTAAACTTGCATGAGCATGTGTGTGTGTTCACAGACGTCTCTGCAGGATATGACAACGGACAGGCTCAGCCCCAGGCAGTGGAGCCCTACTGCGTGTGAGAGAGAGAGATGGGAGATGCAGAAGGTGTTTATATTTTATGTATTTCCATGTCAATTTTGTTTTTACAGTGAGCATGGACTCAAGTAATTTCTATGTCATTAGAAAGGTTGTTAGAATAATTTTGGTAAAATCCAAGTGGGGAGAACCTTTCTGGATGACAGAAACCACTAGAAAGCACCGCACAGCAATCGGAGAGGAAGGGTGTTAAACAAGGAAAACCTGGACAGCGCTGCATTCACACGTGTGCTGAGCATTCATGGAATGGGGGCCACGAGCAGGGAAGGGCGGCTGGGGATCTCCTCCGGGGGTCTCGAGGCTGACCTTGCGGGGGTGGAGGATGGCTTGTGGAGGGGCTGCGGTGCAGGAGCTGGCATGGAGGGACTACCCTGTGACGGACGGGAGATGAGGGCTGCTATCCGAGGCTGCCGACGCCAAGCCAAGAAGTCTCACAAGAGCTGGAGCCACAGTAAAACCACAAAAGAAGACAACCGTGTGAAGATCGGGATCAGGCCCCGGCCACCTCCCAGCCCAGATCCTGGCAGCCTCTCTGGGTCGGTCCTCTGGGCCCTGTGTGTCCTGCTCTGTCACCTCCACTCCTTACTTAGGTGGACCCCTGGTTACAACAGCTCATCTCCCTTCCACCCCCGTTACTGTCACCCACCAGCCTGCTGCATGAGTTCCAGAGGACAGAGCTTTGTCTTCTTCAGGACTGTCCCCCAGGAGTCCTGGGCAGGGCTGCACAGAGAGCAAATGCTCAGCACATACCTGGTGAATGATCAAGGCGGCCATCGAGCAGCTGATGATGAAAGGCACCGGGCACAGGGCCAGGGCTGGGAAGATAAGCGTGAGCTCTGGGAACAGAAGAACCAGGAGGGGAGAAGACTCGGGCGTAGACACAGTCACAGAGAACTTTACTCTGCCACCGCCTAGAGGAGAGAAAAGTAGGAAACAAGCTCATCGTTGTTTGACAGCAGGGGAACCGGCAAAAAGCTGCAATCCGGTCTTCACGGGTCTCCAAATGGTATTAAGTGGGAAAAAGTTGAAAGCCGTGTGCATGGATTAAATGAATGTTAGATATGGATGAAAGGAAGGGACATCCCGGCAGCTGAGATGACGGCAGCGCAACTGAAGCCTCACCGTGCAACTTCCAGGAGCCCTTGGGAAAACAGATCGAAAGACAATACAAATCTTTCCACGAACCTTTTGAAGTGCCCTCCTATTCAGGTCACTAAGAAGAACACACAAAACCACACAGACTTGGGGCTCTAGCACAGATGGCAGGCAGAAAGCGCTAGACTTCAGGGTGCCTCTAAGTAGGATGACAAACAGCAATTTCCAGCAGAATTGCTTCTCAAGCTCCTGCCCCAAGCCTACAGGGTGGTCCAAGAAAACCGTAAAGAAGGGAGACCAGGAGCCGAGTAAGACTGAGGTAAAGTTACCCAGACAGAGAGAGCCCAGACCCCGAGCAAAAGTCCTGAGGAAGAGACTGGAGGTCAGAGTGATGCCTCCAGGGGAGGACTAGGAAATGGAGGGATGGTGGGACAGTGGGACAGCTCTTCAGGTGAGAGGGTGGAAGGGGATGGAGACGCTGCCCTTGTAAACTGCTCAATGAAGACAAAAAGAAAAGGAAAAAACTGGAAAAGTAAAGGACATGAGGAAAAGTCAGACCCTGAAACACACAGAGAAATCAAATGACACAAAACCCCTGCATTTAAATTTAGAGAATGTGCCAGGGGAACGTATGACTTCCACTAATACGATGGGCAATCTTGCCCACAAGGAATTTCCTTGTCGTCGGGAGCACGAGGGGGCTTGGATGTCTGTGCGCTCACCTGTCATGGTGACCGTTTCTCATTTCAGATTAAGTCAGACCAAGAATTACAGGAAAGCACAGTACACCTCCCCGCCACGAGGAACGCTGGAGGGCACGGTGCTTCCAGAAGAGCCACGGTGTCGGTAGATTGGGAAGGACGGCAGGGCTGTGGACTACAGGCGGGGCTGGCACTGAAAAGAATGAAAGAACTATAAAAGTTAACAGCATTTTTGTGAAATGTCGTTTATTTTCCCAAATGCAGACAAGAGTGCTTGATCTGAACTATAGTGTAATGAATACAGCATTGTTAAAATAAGTAGCTCTTTATTTTTTGTATACTGAAAACTATACAGAAGAAAGTAAAAATTATCATAACCTAACCACTATTAGAGTTTTGGCATATATCCTCCTAATTTTTTTTACAACTCCACACACACCACACACACACGCGTGCACACACACACACACACAATTTATATTAATTCTCACGTTTCTGTAACCTGCATTTCTCATAAAGTGTTGTTATTTACCTATGCGGTGATATAAAATGACTAGATATTAACTCCTATGAACATGCAGCTGGTGTTTGTTTGGACCAGTGGCACAAAGGGCACATAGATGGGTTAGACGTTCATGAGGAGATTTTTTTTAGTCATCTGGAGGGGGTTCAAAGGCAGCCTGGGTCATGGGGAACATGGTCTCCCCAGCCGGGGTCCCGCCTGAGCCCTTCCAACACACTGAGGCTGCTTAAGGGCTCCCCTCAAGTCAGCTCCTGCAGTGATCTGGGCTTTGCTCTTGGGAATCTGATTCTTTTCATTTCTGTTAATTAGTCCCCACCCAGGCCCCCTGCTCTTCTCAGGCCCTCAGTGACTGATGCATCCTCTGGTTTTAGAACCACAGGGCTGAGGTGACGCACAGAGAGCTGCCACCTGCGGCCGCACAGCGCATGGATTCCCAGATCACGCAAACCACAAAACACAAGGCCAACATCTAGTCAGATGGCAGCAGGTACAACTGCTAGTTGCTTGCCAGAAACTGTTACCAATGTCTGGAGAGAAAAATAAATAGGAGACAAACTCAGTGTACACAAAGAGAGTCAGTCCTCTGGGATGTCTGACTAAAACAATTACGTAAATTTGCCATAGAAATAACGTGAGGGTACAGGGGAGGAACCGCAGAGAGGAACATTCCTTGTAGACTTTGTTTTAATAAGATCTGATTTAATAGAAACCTGGCTAAGTTGTAAACATATTAACAGCCAAGCAAGTGAGATAGTCTTACTGTCATGGGCTGGGTGTCAGCAGTATAAATCGAATATCTTTGATGCTTCATGGTAAATATAAAGGACGCATTTCTATTAATTTCTAGAAACCTCAAATTCTGTCACCTTGAATTTGGGGATTTAACTTCCTTAAGTTGACAGAAGATGCTGTTTTCTCCGGAAAACATCCACGGGGCCGCAGGACATGGAAGAGCCACCCGCAGTAGAACCCTGTGAACGCGGGATGGGCATGACACAGATAAAAGCCCGTGACCGTGTGCTGAGCTCGTGCCCACCATCAGCACCTCCCTGCACTCCCAGCTCACAGACTGAATCCCGGGGCTCTTGTCTGCCCAGCTCAGCACCAGTGACGTGTCGGCCACAGCCTGGATGGTCTTCATTGGGACATGGCACTGGGGCCGCAGAAACCCCACTTGCCTACTGAGCAGAGCGTTCCCTCTGGGCCTTGTTTTACGTTCGTTGATTTCCGACTCCCGCTGGCCCTAGGCAAGCTGGTCCAGGCCTCACACCAGCACCTCGTGGAACCTTACCTGGTGGCATTCCGATGGACGCCGGACGGCGCCTGTTAGTGGTAGTCGGTGTTCCCTTCAGGAAAATTTAACATCACTTCATACCTTTAAGGACGATTTATGCATCCTTCTTATAAGCTGTGTATTTGCTCATTTTCTATCAGGTTTTTAGTCTGTTTTGAAGATTTCTAAGCAACAGTTAAATTTAGGAAAATTAGATGGTTATATGAGATATAACTTACAAACATTTGTTTTCCTGTTCTCTAGTGTCTTGATTCTCTTTATGTGTTTTCTGCTCTGTCAAAAGCTTTTCTTTTTTATTTGAACAGAGTTGATTTTATGAATCTTTTAAAAAAGA
This sequence comes from Galeopterus variegatus, assembly GCF_000696425.1. Taxonomy (NCBI): domain Eukaryota; kingdom Metazoa; phylum Chordata; class Mammalia; order Dermoptera; family Cynocephalidae; genus Galeopterus; species Galeopterus variegatus. The sequence goes on along the minus strand of NW_007731258.1, from coordinate 72,148 downwards.
CATCTTGGGATTTTAAGTCCTGATTTGAAAGATGTTCCCTGAGCTGTTTACTGGCTCCCCCTGCGGTGCCTGCAGGGACTGGGGCTGAATCCCTTGCCTGTGTGAGATTGCTTTTATGTGGGCTCACCTGGCTGCCCCGCTGTGGGCCACCCCAGGACCCAGACTCTGAAGACAAACAGTTTGCCACCACGACTCACGTCTCATCATGATTTAAAGCACTGCTCCTAATTGGAGCAGATGCTGCTCTAGGCAGCACAGTAAAGTCAGTGTGATGGGTTGACTCCCATCATCGCCCCACGCTCACAGTGATTTGTGAGTGTGAAGACAGCCGCTGCAAGAAATGTCTCTGTGTGCCACCAATGCCTGGCCTTACACCGACGGAGCCTTGCTCCCAGAGCAACCCAGGAGGTTGAGGGGGTGGAGCATTGATTCATGTGAAGCTTTGGCAAGATGCCCTCCCAACCCCCTGTGTCTCAGCCTGCCCGAGGGAGCCGGCAGTCCCTGCCTCTGTCTGGAACTTTCCCTGCACATGCAGGGATCCAGGAGTGACAGGGCAGCAGAGATCACATGGGCTTCCTGCGACCCACGTTCAGTTTAAGAATCTGGTTTGCTTCATGTCGTGGATTGATGATTGAAGGCCTGAGGTCAATGGGGACATACCTCAGGAAGCTGGGGGTGCTGTAAGAACCAGGCTACAGAGGCTCAGGGGGCGCATCCGCATCACTCAGGTGCAGCAACTCTGGTTCTGGTTCACTTTCCAGGAGCTCATGGCCAGAACCCATAGCCTCGTCCACCCCACTCTACTGATCCCTGATGCCCAGACCTCCCTGCCCTGGCTGAATGCATGTCCTAAATGCCCCCCCCCCAGAACCTGGTGCCAACAGAGCCTCTGTCTGCCCCACACCTCATGGAGGAGAGCAGTTGAGGACTGTCCAGCATGAGGACATTCTGTTGGAATTGGAGCCTTCAAAGCTCAGGTCAAGATGCAGAACCAAGTACAGGGTCTCTCCAGGGTGTGGGGGCAGAAGGGGGGCTGCTGTGGCTAGAGAGCCAGGGGCACAATGGGGAGGGAGGGAGTGGATTTTTTCCTGGTGGCAGCAGGGAGCCAGTGGACATTTATGACCAGTGAAGATGTTAGAAAGAGCTTCTAGAAGCAGATGTTAGGGAGAAGAGGGCACCCAAGAGAAGCGGCCCAGGGACAGGTGAGGGCAGCCAGACAGCTGAGGACACACCTGGCCTTCCCCAGCAGGCTTTGCTGCAGCGTGGCAGGGCCCATCCCCAGCCATGGTGCAGGTATAGCCCTCGGGGACACCGATCCTGAACCTCCAGGGGTGCCCCCCAGAGACAGGCACAGTAACGGGGCCCAGGTGGTCTCTGCCTTTGCTTTCTCATTTGTGCCTGTAAAGACCTTCACTGAGTATGGAAATCAGCCAACACATTCGAACTCCTTATAGCCACCTGCCATTATTTTTCTGCTCTGATCACAGAGATCTGTGAGGAAATGACACACTGACCTGGAAACAAGACCTCACACTGCAGACCAGGGCTGGAGATGTGGTCTCCATCACCATGAGACTCTTCAGCAGGTAAGACAGTCAAGGCACGAGCGTGGACTCGGGGAGAGCAACAACCTCATAAGCATTTTACGACTGAGATGAAGGAATCCCAGAAGCACAGCCAGCCTTGTCTCCAAATGTGCTAGGAACGGTCAAAGCTGAGCCTGCTGTGTTCACTTTGGGGAACCTCTCAACAAATGAGCATTTCAACACCTCTCTACAAACGAGCTCCTGAGAAGACCCATCTTTGGTCTTTGTCTTTTGGCGCTTGCCCTGGATTCAAAGGTGTAACAGTGAATGCAAACAAGGGGACCCGATGGAAGCCGCAGACATGTCATCCAACTCTCGTGTGGCAGGTCTTGAGTGGCGGCTTTGCTGGTAGAAGAATATTGACTGAACACTCACCCTGGCCAGGCACCTTCTTTGTGTCACTGTCCCCACATCATCAGTCACATGGAGAGCATGGACAGTCACCTGCAGTGCCCCTCCCAATCCCAAAGCTTCTGTGCTCCAAATTAAAGAGTGTGGTGTTGAACCCGTGCATGGGGCATGTTGTAGGATTTTAACCAGTTGACGTCTGGATTCTCCCTCGGTGCAGCTCAGAAAGAGGAGAAAAGATTTTTGGCCCCAAATCCTCACAAGTGACATTCTTCAGAGCCCAATACAGTATCTTTCATGTCACCTGTTATATTCTACTTGACTATAAATACTGCCATTTTCTGTGGCAGAAGAGAACACAGTTTTAAACCTCCTGAGCACTACTGTAAACCCCTATCCAAGCTCTGTGAAAAGAAGCTTTGAAAAGAAACACCACGATGTCATTCTTCTTGGCAAGATATCTCCCAACAGAAGTCAGTAACTTTCTTTTTCAGCGAAGCAGAAATAATTTCAAAAGAAAAATGTCCCCTCAAACTAAAATGAGGAGCTTTCAGCTGGACCTTGTCAGAACTAAAGAAGTCACAGAAGGACATGAAACCACACACTTGGTACTTCTGCACAATGAACGTTATTTCTCAAGGCCAGCATGTCACCAGCCACTCAAGCAGCGTTTGGAAGTCCTATGTCCTCAGTCATCAGAGGCAGTCTGGTAGGGACTTGGCTCTTCATGCCATGCTGTGGAGTGTGGCTTGTGAACGAGTGCCCTGAGCACCTGCGACTCTCCCGTGATCTTCACATCTTTAGAACCTGTGGGTGCTAAGCAGGTGCTATGCACACAAGCAGTGAAATATAAGCATTTACACAGAAAGTGCAATTGCTGACTCACTTTTGGATTTTTTAAAATTCCTCCTCCTCCTTATATACCTGTGTGGGGAACCTCTGTACAAATGCTGCTGCTAAGTTCAGCAGTCAGTGGAGAACTCTAAAGCAAAATTAAAAATACCCAAAATATATTGCACTGGGGAAAACGCACAAAATGACACAACCTTTTGCTCCCAGAGAAAATACTTGAAACAACGTCTTCCAGAACAACGTGCTGAAAGAAGGAAAAACTGAGCAGGACCTTGTGAAGTGGGAGGGGGTAGGCTGCATCTCCAGAGGCAGAGATGATTATACTGTGCCCCTCTGAATTCCTTTTAGGTCTCCTGATTGCTGGAGTTCCCCAAACAGACCCTAAGAACATTTATTTTTCTCTCTCTCTCTCTCTCTCTCTCTCTCTCTGGCAGCTGGCTAATACGGGGATCCAATCCCTGACCATGGTGTTATAACACTGTGCTCTAATGGACTGAACAAACCAGACAGCCCTAGAATCCTTTACCTTGCTCTTGCTACACTATGGGATGACAGGAACACAGAAAAGTGTCACTAACTGCAAAGAAAATAAGACAGCAGCGGTACGGTGCTGTGCTCAGCTCATCAACCACGTGGCATTCACTGCATACACCAGTGTGTTGACCGTGTGTGATGAAAGATACTTCAAAGAACTCCTACAAATCAAACTGTCAGGAGACTCTTTCAGCAGCCTCTTACAGCTTATTAATCAGCTTCCCAATTTGATTTTCTTCAGCAGCAATCAACCAACCTACCATTATCCCCAAGTATACACGAATCATTTCCCCAGGCTATTTATATTTTAGAGATAAATTAATGTATTATAAAGCGTAACTCTAAAGAACTAATTTTGCATTTAGCAAGCCAACAGGAAGTCACACAGCACAGTGAGTGTTGTTCCCCTTGATGCAGTCAGGCTGATGGTCTGGCTGCCTCCTTCTGTGCACAGGACAGTGGCAGGATGTCATGCTCCCGCAGCTCCTACATGCTGTGCATTCTGTGTGCACAACGTTACCAGTTCTGCACCATTTTTTAAGTAAAGTAAGGAAATCTATTCAAATGCACTTTTACCTATATTCACTAATTTGCATTCACGGGAAGTTGTGTCACAATTCTCCAAGGAGTGGCATGTGATTCTTAGAAAGTGCCATCCTGCCTCTGTAGTAACACTGAAAGAGCAGACTCAGAAGTGCTGTGGGCGAGGACAGCACATCTGGAACGTAAGAACAGCATAAGCAGCTCCTCTGAGTGGAATAATACCTATTTACTTTACCTAACAAGTATTTAAGGTGCACCCACGCAGGGCCAGGAAGTGCTCCAGACATTCGGTGCTTACTTCAGAACAAAGGAATAAAAAGACCCCTGCCCTGTGAGCTCATGTTTTCAGGGTGGGGAGGACTACATGTGGAAAAGACTGAACATGAGAAATGAATAACTACAGAGGTATCAGAAGGCTTAGCAGGCCAATGAGGTCCAATTTGTCAATTTTCTCTTGTATGGATCATGCTTTTGATGTCAAGTATAAGAGCACTTTGCCTAGCCCTACAGGCCAAAGACCCTTTTCTATGTTTTCTCCTAAAAGTTTTATAGTCTTATGGTTCACATTTAAGTGCATGATCCATTTTGAGTCCATTTGTACATGAATTTGTGTTTGTTTGTTTGTTTGGTTTTTTGGTTTATGTTCGTGGATGTCCAATTGTTCCAGCACCATCTGTCACCAACGTCATCCTTCTTGCATTGAGTCAATTTTGCATCTTTGCTAAAAATCAGCTGGACACAAGTGTGAAGATCTATTTCTGGGTTCTCTATTCTGTTCTATTGTTCTATGTGTCTATCTCTCTGCCAACACTGGACTACACACACACACACACACACACACACACACAAACACACATAGTAACCCTTAACAAGTAGATTAGTTTCCCCCTCTTTATACATTTCTTTTCAGATTATTATAGCTATTCTGGGTTCTATGGATTTCCAAGTACATATTACAATACACCTATAATAAAAATTAAATGTACAAAAATAACCTTGCTGGGATTTTGATAGGAATTGCATTAAACCTATAAATCATATGCGGAACACTGACATCTTCAATATGCTGAGTCTTACAATCCATGAACATGGTATGTCTCTCCATTTATTTAGATCATCTTTGACTTTTTAATAAGTACCTTGTAATTTTTGACATACAGATTATGTACAGCTTTAGTTGGACCTATATCCAAGTGTTTCATCTTCTTTGGAACTATTTTAAACAATATTTTGTTTTTATTTGGGTTTTTAACTTAGTTTTTAAAATAGTATTCTATTTAAGACCTAAATGTAAGACCTAAAACTATAAAACACTTAGAAGGCAACATAGGGGAAAAGCTTCATGACTCTGGATTCAGCAATGACTTATTGGATATGACATCAAAGACATAAAATAATAATAGCAAAAATACAATTTGGATTTTACAAAAATTTAAAAATTTGTGTATCAAAAGACAATACTAACAGAGTAAAAAGGGAATCCACGGAGTAGGAGAAAATATTTGCAAATCGTATACCTGATAAGGGGTTAACATCCAGAACATATTGAAAACTCCAACAACTCAACAGCAACAACAACAAACAATTCAATTCAAAAGTAGGCAAAGGACTTGAATAGACATTTCTCCAAAGAAGATATATGAATGGCCAATGAAAAGCACATGAAAAAATGCTCAGCATCACTCATCAGGGAAATGCAAATCAAAACCACAATAAGATACCACCTCACACCCATTAGGTTTCCTACTATTTTTAACAAAAGAGCAAGTGTTAAAGAAATTTGAACACTTGTGTGTGCTGGTGGGAATGCGAAACGGTACAGCCACTGTGGAAGACAGTCTGGTGGCTCCTCAAAAAATTAAAAATAGAACTGCCATAGGATCCAGCAATTCTACTTGTGGGTATACCGAAAATAATTGAAAACAGAGTCTTGAAAAGTAATTTATACACCTATGTTCACAGCAGCATTATTCACAATAACTAAAATATGGGAACAAAGTGTCCACCAATGAGTGACAGGGTGAGCACACGTGGCACGTCCACCCGTGGAGTGTTGTTCAGCTTTAAAACAGAAGGACACCCGGACACATGTGACAGCAGGAAGGAGCCTTGAGTACATCACGCTAAGAGGAAAAGCCAGTCACAAAAAGAGAAAAACCATACGATTTCACTGTACACAGTGTGTAGTTTATAGAGACACAAAGTTTATAGAGACAGAAAGTAGAATGGTGGTTGCCAGGAGCTGGGGAGAGAGGGAAATTTGAAGTTGTTGTTTAATGGGTTAGTTTTAGTTTTACCAGATGAAAAGAGTTACGGAGATGGATGGTAGTAATGATTGCAAATTATGAATGTATTAATACCACTGAAATTTACACTTAAAAATGGTTAAGATGGTAAGTTTTGTTATGTGTATTTTACCACAATAAAAAATTTGGAAAAAAACCTGTATTTCCTTTGATGTTTTATGAATAATCTCCAGTGTATGTGATATAACTTTACTTGTATTATCATAGATTCATGGCTCATGCATGCATAATTTCTGACAAAAAACTTCCTAAAGAAAACTTTTATCACATTTTTAACTTCAATAGATTACTGACGATAAGAATTGGGCTTACAGGAGTCAATCTGGTAAAAACCATACAGCTAGAGAGTGCTTTAGTTGACTGCCCTTGCCTATTAAAATCCTTCTGTAGGAGAAGGTTCACATGAAACCTTCCATACGAACTCCAAGTTCTTTCTTATTACCTTCGTTGCCTTCCAGAGAAAACAGCCACACAGACACTGGCACTGACAGGCAATGAGCTGAAAAGGACACTTAGCATTTAGTGATTTTAGGGGACAAAGCTGTGGTAAGTGCAGGTGCACTGCAAAACTCCCCAGGTTTTTAGTGGAGTAAGAGCATAGTGGAGATACACCAATCCTAAGAGTACTACCAGCACAGGCTCCGCTGGAGAAAGATGACCCGCCTACAGGAGAAAAGCAAAGACTCTCAAAGAATGATGAATACCATCCAACAGCTATACAACGTTTTTGTATTTAATTTTTGCCATTCAATAAAAAATTAAGACAAAAAACTGACAGAAGAAAAGACAAAAATAATGCAAATATTGCTGTTACTAGCAGATACTTTAAAATAATTATTAATATGTTCAACAACTTTGAAAAACTTTGCAAACTAAAATCTATAAATACTAATCAAGTGGGAAAATCTGAGAGAGAAAAATACCATAACTGAAGACAAGAACTTTATTAATGGGAACAGTAGCTGATTTGGAAGGAAAGAGAGGACTAATGAATTGACTTACAGGTCAGTGGAAAACATAGATTGAAATATGGAGCAAAAATGAATGGTAATAAAGGAAGGTAGAAGTATACGGACCAGTGAATGTGTCTAGCAGACAAGTAATTGGAGTCTCAGTAGGAGAAGAAAAAAAAAGAAAAGGAGAGAAACAACATTTGAATAAATACTGCCAAGAAATCTTCCAAAAGTGTTTTAAAAACTCAAAGGATTGACCACCAGTATTTCAACAGAAACAGTAAAATTCAAAGAAATGAAATCTTTAAAGTGCTGAAAGAAAAGAACTGCTTAAAATAAAATTCAATACCCACCAAATACACCCTTCAAAAATCAGAATGAAATTAAGCCATTTTTAAATATGTAAAAACTGGAAAACATTGCCAGCAAACACCCACCAAAAGCCATGTCAGGACTTCTGCTGTGCAGAAGTGACATAAATGTGCTTCTTGCTAAGGACAAGCACCGCCTTTAGTGAAAACCCAAGAGACAGTCAAAAGAGAACTCCAAAAGGTGGAAAAGGGAAGGTGACCTGACAAGAAATCCCAGGACTGGAGAAACACCCCAGCCACAGGGCATCTGACGAGGCCCTGCCCAGAAGGGGACTCAACCTACAGACAGCCGGAGGAGGCTCACTGCAGCCCTGGACATAATCCTGCTGTGACAGCAGGAGAGCCCGCCCCACCTGCAGGGAGATCACGTAGGAACCCAGCAGACAGCAAGCAGTCAGGAGAAGTGCTGTCCTGCCCTGCCCCACCCGACCCCTCTGCACCACTGGGTGCTGTGGCTCCAGCACTGCAGCACCCGGCAGGAGCCTCTGTCTGCCCTGCCTCACTTGCAGAAACCAGGCCCAATGCCACCAGCAAGGAGGATCTTGACACACGCCCCCAGTCAGCAAGAGCTCTTATTTCACGCTGGCCAGAGACACCCTTCCCCGGTGAGGGAGTCCAGGGTCAGCTGTCACAGCAGGAGATGAATGTGCCGTCCCCACGCACAGGGATGTTGCAAACACTCGGGCGGGACACGGGGGTGGTTCACCAGTGGAAGGAGCAGTGCTAACAACAGTAGCTGTGGTGGTGGCATTGGTGGGTGATCAGTAACTGTTTGGTTTATTTTCGTTGTCTCTAAATGTTTTTAGAGAAGCATCTAAAAATAAATCTGCTTAGTCCACTTTGCTCTGTGTTCTCCTGTGGTGGTGGCATTGGTGGGTGATCAGTAACTGTTTGGTTTATTTTCGTTGTCTCTAAATGCTTTTAGAGAAGCATCTAAAAATAAATCTGCTTAGTCCACTTTGCTCTGTGTTCTCCAAGGCCAAATACGATTGAATCTAAAATTTAATAGAATTTTTAAATTAAGCACAAGCCTGTCTGCGCCTAGCCCCATGTCTTAGTCTCATCAGGATAAGGCGGTGTGTAAATGGTGATTATTTGAAATGATAAAGGCCTGTGGAACTCCATCACCTCCCGGACCACTTGGAGATCCATCCTGGTGATGCGCAGTTCAGTCTACTCAGTCTTGGAATTTACCAACGCTTTGGTCTCAGCCCTCTCTGCACATTATGCAGTATGACAGTGTCTTACAGAGAAGTGGCTCTGCATAATGTTTACATCTTATGAGGTGTAGAGGAAAACGCGTTAGTTAATTTTCGAGAGGACGCAAGGCTCGCTCTCATGCACTGCAGTCTTCCATCTGTGCTAACTGCTTTCTTTCTGCTCGACGAACCCACCAAAAGATGAATGGTACAGCCTGGAAAATGCCACACCTTTCACTGAGTTCATGAAAAAGTGCTCTTGTCTACCTGTAAAAGCAACAGCACTCCTTAAACCAGGTGATTTCATTGAGCTGGGACACAAAAGTGATTAAATGTCATGGGTGATTTTACCATTCCCAGAGACTGCGGCTGGTGGGTCTGAGGGACATGCCGGCAGGTCAACACGCCCCGGTCTCTAGCACTGAACTATCTTTCGTGCATGCAGCCAGTTTTCTTCCTGACGTCAGGCAGGATTAAATGTCATGGGTGATTTTACCATTCCCAGAGACTGCGGCTGGTGGGTCTGAGGGACAAGCCGGCAGGTCAACACGCCCCGGTCCCTAGCACTGAACTATCTTTCATGCATGCAGCCAGTTTTCTTCCTGACGTCAGGCAGTGTTTACAGCTAGGCCCCACGCTTCACACGGTGTTAATCTCTTCCAGAGTCTTATTTTTTCATCCCCCCTGCTGTGATGGTTACTTTCAGGTGTCAACTTGACTAGATTAAGGACTACATAGAAACCTGCTAAAGCATTATTTGGGGGTGTGTCTAGGAGGATGTTTTCAGAAGAGATTAGCATGTGAGTCTGAGTGGCCTGGGTGGGGAAGAACTGCCCTCAAGATGGGCAGGAACCATTCAATCCACTGGGGTCTGGAGAGGAAAAAAAACAGGGGAAAAGGCAAATCTCTCACTCTACCTGCTGGAGCTGGGATACACTCTTCTCTCCTGTGTGTGGAGTTCAGAGATCAAGATTCTTCAGGCTTTGGATTTTAGGATTGACATCAGTGGCACCTCCAGGCTCTCAGGCCTTTGGCCTTGGACTGAGAACCACACGATCGGCTTCCCCAGTTCACAGGCTTCAGACTCAGACTGAGCCACTCCACCGGCATCCAGTCTGCAGACAGCCTGTCACGGGACTCCACAGCCCTCACAGTCCCACGAGCCAAGTCCCCTAGGAAATCCCTTCTCACACGTTTATCCTTTTGGTTCTGTCTCTCTGGAGAACCCTGACTAATATACCTGCCAACAGATTTTTTTGTTTATTAAACTAATCTATTCTATGAAGCTTTATTTAATACTTACAATTTATCTAGGCAAAAGTTTCTAATAATTCCTTCTGTGAACAAAGATTTTAAAACAATACTTATGTAATTAATTAATACTATATACAAGGGTACTTCAAAAAGTCTGTGGAAAAATAGAATTAAAAGATAGTACAAAACTTTCAGTGAACTTTTTGAAGTACTCTCATATGTTCATACTATACAAATAAATGCACACACTTGATTCTCATTATTAATGGTACTTATGTTATATAGTGTTGACATAATGCTGAATTAGCAAAGACTAAATAGTGCTCCTAGGAAATGAATCCGCGTGTATGTGTGTAAGTCTGTGTGTGTGTGCATGTGTGTGTGTGTGTAATACATAAGACAATTCATCCTTAAAAATTATATTTTCCTTGTTTTTCAAAAGAGAGAACAGAATTCAGAAGTGTTAAGGGACTTGCCTGAGGCCACTCCACTACTGGCACCAGCGTTGGGGTTCATGCTTGGCTAACTTGCCCCAGCTTGGGGGCTTCCTGCACTATGCTGCCTGGCCCCATCTTCCCTGGTTATCTCTGGGCATGAGAGCCGAAGTAGCAATGCAGAGCATAACCTTGTTCTACCTCAGCAAGTAGCACACACTTAGAGAAACTAAAATTTTTTGTTGCTCTATGCACAAATGACCTGAAAAGGCCAGAAGTATTAATTTGGGGAGTTACAAATATATTTTAGCAATTAGGAAAATTTTCAAAAACAAAATCAGTAAATAATAAGAGTTGACTGTATCTACAACATATTTATTATGTGGAGTGTGTATGGAAAAAGTATTATATGTTTGCTTTAATACTTCCACCAATTTGAATAAAGGAAGGGAGAAATCAAAATATAATGAAAGGCAACATTATCCAACCAAAAATAAAATTATCTCTAAATTATACATGTTAAGAAGACCAAAATGTTAGCTATTTACACTTTTCTTAAAATATAATTAATATTGGAAGACATCAATAGATGAAGAGATACATAACATAAAGGTGTACCTGTCACTGTAGAATTGGCCAATATCTGCTCCTTTATAACATTTAAACTGAAGATATTGTCAACAGTTAATTCAATGGCTTGAAGCTAGCTTAAATAGTCTTGAAAGTTTCTTCCTTCTCATTATTAATCTACTTACCTAAGAACAAATGCACACATCCAGAGAATGGCAAAGTTCCTCTCTGAAGCATTCACCTCAACTTTATTGAATAGGACAAAGTATTTCTCAAAACGATGACATTAATAAAATGTATTTAGGCAGCACAAATTTTATATAGAATATTTTCATTTTTACTCAAAACCTTGTTGTCACTTGCATTTATGAATTTATCCATTGTGGCTTTTCTGAACTGAATCTGCAAAATATTTTCTTGTGAGGCTATATTGTTGTTTTAATTATTTAATTATGAATTAAACTGCCTAAGTTGTTTTTAGACTTGGACTAACTCTTGGGAATCTTAATAACATTAAAATATAAGAAAACTAAAAAGGATGTTGCTAAAAATTAAACTTACAACTTTTCTCCCTCTGCTTCAACCCCTCCTCTCTAAAATGCCTAATATACTTCGGAATTCTTTGGTTGATACTTTAGACAATGTTTATGTACAGATTTTTTTGAACTATCATCCTAAACAGAAGCAAAAAACGATTTTCAATATATTTTTGAGATCTATTTTTTCAAATTACAAAAAGACCAAAAAGAAAGTAAAATTATTTGCTCAAAATTTTTAACTTACTCATAAATTTATAAGAATTGTGGAAAATTTAATAGCATTGATATTTTAACATGTTCAACTATAGCAAAAGTCATTTAAAAATCACCTCATCCAACAATGTCTAAAATGATGTTTTTAAAAGATTGGCATGATAAATTATTCATCTTTTAATAAAAAGAGTTTTAAGATTATGCAATGCTCTTAATCAAATCCACTTCATAGGTGAAAAAACTAAAAGAGAGGTAAAATATGTGGTTCAAGACAACCCAACTCAAAGCCATAAAGCCAGGTTCATGAAAAGTCCGGTTGTTTACAGTGTATCCTCTCAACCACTGTGGAATGCTGCATCCGGATGAAGACAAAAATAGACTGTTTTACATATGGAGGGTTGTTACATGATAGACCATTCTTTCTATCACTGTAGAAAAGACTATTCAGAAAATTGTCTGAGCAATGATGGCAGCAAGGTCACAGGATCAGAGCTCCCACCTTCAGTCTTCCCTCACAATAAGACCAACTAACAACTATCCACAGACAAGAGCACCTTTGCAAAAATCCCAGAACTCAGGAGTGAGTCTGAGATGCCCTCTTGGATCACAAAATTGAGAAAAACCACATTAGAAAAATGATAGAAGTGGTTTCACTTTGATCAAATTGTGCCTCCCCACATGGCACAGCACCACACTGAGAAGGTCCCTCTGAGGTGACACTTTTTACAGTGAGAAAAGGAGAGCCTAGGGTAGGTATACAGGTTCTCCATTAATCTGTGATGTTTCCCAGGAGGACAACTTATATTTTGCCTCACAGGGAATACTCGGGGTATCAGCAAGAATGGATTACTTGGGGTCAGCTAGAAATGAAGGAGTAGGGCTTACAGTACAGCATACAGATCTTGGCAGTAGCTCTGCATTTCTGCCAGCAGTAGCACCTACCAGAGAGAAGTAGCTCTGCATTTCTGCCAGCCAATGGCACCACATACCCACAGAGGAGCCGTGATCAACCTGCAGAAAGCACAGCCAACAGTTCTACCAGGCTTGATTTTCTAACCAGCAACCCAGCTCAACCCTGGAACTTAGCCCAAGGATCTGCTTGGGCAGAGAGGAAAGCCATGACCACACATACCTGTGGAACACAGCCCCAGACCCCACCCAACACAAGCAGATTAGCAGTGATCTGCCAAGCCTCAAAGGAATGACAGAGCCTCCCCTGGTCAGGGAGGCAATCTTTGACAGGACATATCTGCAGAGCACAACCTGTAGCCCTTCTCATCCTGAACAAGTAGCCTCAGAGCCCAGACTGCAGCCTGCCCAACTGCAGAACTCGAATAGCAGTAACTTTTGCCCATGGAATACAGCCAGCACCACTGCCTAGTCACAGATGACCAGAGAGCCCAGCCAGCAGCTCCAACTGACCTCAAAGCTCAGCCCATGTTCACATCCAATCGTGAAGCCCATCCAGCAAATTTATCCAATTTCAGAGCATAGGAAGTGTCCCAGACCAACTGAAGAACTGAACAGCAAGTTTCATCTGCCTGTGGTTACTACTAGGGGACCCATCCAGATTCCCAGGTTGGACTAAATAATGAAGGTCTATCTTCACCAAAGAGCATCTGTAAAGGCCAACATAGGTTGGCACTTCCTCAAATGCCCAGAAGCCAAGGCAAAGACATAATGATCACAAAGGATCAGGTAAATATGACACCACCAAAGAAACTAATAAAGTACCAATAATGAATACTAAAGAAATAAATATCTCTCAACTGACTTACAAAGAATTTAGAAAAATACTTTTAAAGCATTCCACTTAACTACAAGAAAATATGGATTTTAACAAAACTAGAGAAATGATACATGATCAAAACTAGAAGTCTGACAAAAAATATAAGCAGTAGATAAAAAAAATAAGGAGAAATACTAGAGATGAAGAATACAATGATGGAAGTAAAAAATTCAGTAGAAGTCTTCTATAATAGACTCGATCAAGCAGAAGAAAGAAATGGTGAGCTTAAAGACAGAAGTTTGAAATTATTCAGTCAGAGGGACAAAAATAAAATAAGAATAAAAAGAATGAAGAAATCCTGTGGGATCTATGGGACACCGTCAGGAGAACTAACATTTGTGTAATAAGAAATTAGAATGGAGAAGAGAAAGAGAAGAGGACAGAAAGTATAATTAAAGAAATAATGTCTGAAAGCTTCCAGAATCTGGGAAAAGATATAGACATCCAAGTACAGAATTCTCAGAAGTCTCCAATCCAATTTGACCCAAAGAAGAGTTCATCAAAACACATTATAATCAAACTATCAAAAATCAAAGACAAAAAAAATTCTAAAAGCAGCAGGATTTAAGAAACATCACATACAAGGGAGCTATAAAAAAATATTTGAGCATATTTCTCAGCATAAACCTACAAGGCTAAGAGAGAATGGGATGGTACATACAATGTGCTGGGAAAAAGTAAACAACTACCGGTCAAGAGTACTTTAGCCAGAACTACTGTTCTCAGAAATGAAAGAGAAATAAAAGACTTTTCCAGAGAAATAAAAGTTGAGAGAGCTCATAATCATCAGACCTGCCTTACAGGAAACATTAAAGGGAGTTCTTCAAGTGAAGCAAAAGGACACTAATTAGTAACACAAAACCATGAAAATTTAAAATTCAGTGTGAAAAGTAAGTACATAGTCAAGTTTAGAACACTCTGATTTTGTAACGGTGGTATAAGAATCAACTATATATTTAAGATGAAGATGAAAAGACAAAAGTGCTATATTTACAATAATCTGTTATGGGATACAAACTATAAAAATATGGAATGTGTGACATTAAAAACAAAATGTGGACGGGAGAGTAAAAGTATTGAGTTGTTGCATGTGATCAAAGTTCAGCTGTTATCAGTTTAAAATAGCCTGTTATAATTATCAGATATTTTGTGTAAACACAATGGTAACGACAAATCAAAAACCTATAGTAGATACACAAAAGATAAAAAAAGGAATTCAAAGAATACCACTACAGAAAACCATCAAACCACAACAAAGAAAGTAAGAGTGGAAGAAGGAAAGAAATGATCTACAAATCAACCAGAAAACGATTAACAAAATGGTAGTAATGAGTCTTTACCTATTAATTACTTTGAATGTAAATGGATTAAATTTAAAAGACAAAGAGTAGATGAATGCACTTTTTACAAAAAGGGCCCATCTAATCTATATGCTGCCTACAAGAGATTCACTTTACCCTTAAAGACATCCATAGACTGAAAGTGAAGGAACAGATAAAGGTATTCCACACCCATAGAGATCAAAAGACAGCAAGATTAGCTACACTTATATTCAACAAAATAAACTTTAAGTCACAAATTGTAGAAGAAAACAAAAAAGACCCTTATATAATGATAAATGAATCAATCTATGGAGAGGATATAAAAATTTAAATATAAGAGCATATGCACCTGATATTGGAGCACCCAAATACATAAAGCAAATACTAATAGACTGCAATACAACAAGGGTAGAGGACTTCAGTATCCCCACTTTCAACAATTGATGGATCATCCAGTTAGAAAATCAATAAGGAAATATTGAACTTGAACTACACCTCAGACCAAATGAACCAAACAGAAACATACAGAAAATTCCATCCAATCACAGCAGAACACACATTCTTCTCACATGCACATAGAAAATTCTTGAGGATATATCATATGTTAGGCCACAAAACAAGTCTTAAAAATTTTTCAAGATTGAAATTATAAAATAAAGTGTATCTTCTGACCACATCATATGAAACTGGAAATCAAAAACAGAAGGAAACTTGGAAAATACACAAATATAATATCAAACAACATGCTTATAAACAACCAAAGGATAAAGAAGAAATTAAAAGTAAAATTTAAAAAATAATTTTGAGACAAATAAAAATAAAAACACAACATACCAAAAGTTATAGCATGCAACAAAAGCAATTGTAAGAGGAAAGCTTATAGCAAGGAATCTGTATATCAAAACAAAACAAAACAAAATTCATATAAATAACCTAATGTTAAACCTCAACGAACTGAACAAACTAATTAATCCCATGTTAGCAGAAGAAAGGAAATAAAAATCAAAGTAGAAATAAATAAAATACATTTTAGAAAATCTGTAGAAAAAGCCAACAAAAGTAAGAATTGGTTTTTAAAAAAAAATTAACAAAATTGAGAAACCTTTATCTCCACTAACTAAAAGAATAAAAGAGAGAGAAGACAAAATCAGAAATGAAAAAGGACACATTACAACTGACACCACAGAGTGACTATTATGACACAGAGTGACACCACAAGTGACTATTATGAGCAATTATATACCAAGAAATTGGTTAACCTACAATAAATTAATAAATTCCTAGGAAGATGCACTCTACAAAAAGTGAATCATGAAGAAATAGAAAATCTGAACATACCAGTAATAACTAAGAAGACTGAATCAGCAATTAAAAGTCTCCCATCAAAGAAAACCCAAACCTGATGACTTTATGGGCAATTCTGCCAAATATTTAGAGAAGAACTTAAATCCTTCTTAAACTCTTCCAAAAAATTGAAGAGGGAAAGCTTCCAAATTCATTTTATGAGGCCAGTGTTATCCTGATTCCAAAGCCAGACAAGGAAACTATAAGAAAAGAAAATTACTGGCCATAATCTTGAAGAATATAGATGCAAAAAATCCTCAACAAAATATTAGCAAACTGAATTTAACAGCACATTAATAAGATCATTTACCATGATGAAATGGAATTTATCCCTGCCTGGGATGCAAGGATGGTTCGATATACACAAATCAATAAATATGCTAAGCCATGTTAACAAAATAAGGTACAAAAGCTATATGATGATCTCAATAGATGTAGAAAGTGCAATATCATTTCATGATAAAAACTCTTGACAAATTAGGTATAGGAAGAATGTATCTTAACATAATAAAGTCCATATATTACAAGTTCACAGCTCACATCATATTCAATGGCGAAACATTGAAAGCTTTATCTCTAAGATTAAGAACAAAATAAGGATGCCACCTCTCACCACTTGCATTGAACATAGGACTGGAAATCCTAGCCAGAGCAATTAAGCTAATTTTAGCAATTAGAAAAAGAAATAAAAGGTATCTGTATTAAATCTGTTCTTTTGCTTATAAAAAGTACTTGGAACTGGGTACTTTGTAAGGAAACAAAATTTATTGCTTACGGTTTCAGAGACTGGAAAGTCCAAAGCCCAGGGAACACATCTGGTGAGGGTGTTCTTTGGTGGTCGTTTTACAGCAAGCTGGGGTCTCACATCACAGAAAATGGCTGAGTGGAGAGAAACAGGGACTCTCATGAGCTCTCTCTTTAAAGCCCTCAGAACCATGCCCACAACCGCCATCAAATCATCAACTTAATCACCTCTCCAAGGCCCAGCCTCTTAATTTCCATAATAGCGTTCCCCACCCTCCTAATGCTGTAACAGTGGAGACTGAGTTTCCAATACCTGGAACTTTGGTGGATACAATTTAAGCTTCAATGAGTTTGGGGGGGACATTCAATCTACAGGAGCATCCAAATAGAAAGGAAGAGATAAAATAGTCCCTGTGTGCTGACATCATGGTATTACATATAAAAAACCTTAAAGACTCCATCAAAAACTGTGAGTACTGATAAACAATTTCAGTAAAGTTGCAGGACACATAATCAATACACAAAAATCTGTAGTGTTTCTATACACTAACAATGAACTACATGAAAAAGAAATTAAGAAAACAATTCCATTTAAAATAGAATAGAAGATAAAATACTTAGGAGTAAATTTAACCAAGGAAATGAAACATCTCAATACTGAAAACTAGAAAACATTATGAAAGAAATTGAAGACACAAATAAATAAAATGATATCTTGTGTTCTTGGTAGAAAGTGTTAATTTTGTTAAAATACCTATACTACCCAATCTATAGGTTTAATGCAATATCTATGAAAATTCTGTCATTTTTATAGAAATAGAAAAAAATCCTAAAATTTATATAATACCAATAAAATAAAATAACCAAGGCTATCTTGAGCAAATATATCAAAGCTGGAGTAATTGCAGAATCTATAGGTTTAATGCAATATCTATGAAAATTCTGTCATTTTTATAGAAATAGAAAAAAAATCCTAAAATTTATATAATACCAATAAAATAAAATAACCAAGGCTATCTTGAGCAAATATATCAAAGCTGGAGTAATTGCAGTATCTGATTTAAAAATATCCTACAGGGCTATAGTAATCGAAACATGGTATTGGCATAGAAACAAACACATCAACTAATGGCACAAGGTAAAGAGCCAAGAAATTAAACTCATGCATTTATAGCCAATCGATTTTTGAGAAAAGTGCCAAGAATACACAATGTGGGAAGGATAATCTCTTTAATAAGTGGTTTTGAGAACACTGAATGTCCACATACAGAAGAATGAAAGTGGGCTCTTGTCTCACACCATATACTAAAATCAACTTCAAATGGATTAAAGCCTTAAATGTAAGACCTAGAATTGTAAAACTACTAGGAAAAAAAACAAAACAACAATAGAAAAAAGCTTTATAACACTGGTCTTTATAATCACTGGCAATGATTTCTTGGATATGACCCCAAAACCACAAGAAAAAAAAGCAAAGATAGATAAATTACATTACATTAAACTAAAAAGCTGTACAGCCAAGGAAACAACCAGCAGAGTGAAGAGACACTGATGAAACAGGAGAAAATATTTTCAAACCACACATCAGTTAAGGAGTTAAAAAATCCAAAATATATAAGCAACTCAAACTATCTTATAGCAAAAATATAAATTATCTGTTTAAACAAATGGGCAAAGGATCTTAGACAGTTCTCAAAAGAAGACATACAAATGGGAAACAGTTACATAAAAAACATTTAACATCACTAACAATGAGGGAAATTCAAATTAAAACCACACTGAGATATCACTTCACGCTTGTAAAAACAGATGTTATCAAAAAGGTAAAGATAACAAGTGTTCGCAAGAATGTGATAAAAGGGAAACCCTGGTATAGTGTTAGTAGGTTGCAAACCAGTTCCTCATAAAACTAAAAATGGAATTACCATATGATCCAGCAATTCCAGTACTGGGTCTAAATCCAAAGAAACTTTAGTAAGTCAAAGACATATCTGTACTCTCATGTTCATTGCAACATTATTCAAAATAGCCAAGATATGGAAGCAATCCAAGCATTCTTCAACAGGTTAATGGATTTTGAAAATGTGGTGTATATATACACAACAGAATATTATTCAGCCTTAAAACAGAAAGAAGTTCAGCAATTTGTGACAACCTGAACAAATCTGAAGGACATTATGTTACGTGTGATAAGCCACACACATAAGACAAATACCACATGATTTCACTCATATGTGGAATCAAAAAACATAGAATTATAAAAGTAGAGACTAGAGTAGTGGTTACTGGAGGCTGGTGGGGGTTGGGAGAGATTTTGGTCAGTGGGTACAAAATTTCAGTTAGATAAGAAGAATTAGTTATTGTTATCTATTGCAAAAAAATGATGAGTATGTAAAGTGATGAATATGTTAACATACTTGTAATCATTTCACGATATGCACATAAGTCAAAACAACATTTACCTTATAAATAAACACAATTAGTATTAGTCAATTAAAAATTCATAAAAGAAAATGGTTTTGGAACATTTTGTCATTAGTTTGGAATATAAATGAACTTTTATCTCTATTTCATACCATCTTAAGAAGAGTAAAGTTCAAGACAGACAAATTACCTAAATAGAAAATAAGAACCATAAAAACTAGTGAGAAAATACAAAAACATATAGTAAGCAAAATATCTTAATTGAGTAGCATGAAGAAAAAGTCTCACTGAATAAAAAGTTATGTTTTATGACAAAAGACACCACAAAGGATCTAAAAATAAATGATAGATTTGGAAAATATATTGCAAAATATTTTGAATTTAAAATAATATACAAAGGTATAATTCAGAGATGTAAAGAGCTGAAGAATGTCAGTCTCACCTTCAAAAGATAAAAAACTGAACAAACTTCAAATTAGTGACTTTATTGACCCCCATCAGAGAATTGATGTTTCAGGGCAAACAGTTAACTGAAAACTTGAAAGAGACACGTGCCCACAGGGAGAAGCAAGACTTGAGCACTTACTTACCTGGAGTAGAAGGCCACTCATGCCATAAAAGGTGATAAGGACATTGAAAATTCAGGTAAAAATTTCTTAATTGCTAAAGGACAAGCATGCACCAGTATAAAAATATTAAGTCCCTGAAAGCTAAAAACAGATTGGTTCGCACCTTTTTGTAGACTTTCCCTCCAGAAACCCCATTAGGGAACGA
Source organism: Galeopterus variegatus (assembly GCF_000696425.1). Classification (NCBI taxonomy): domain Eukaryota; kingdom Metazoa; phylum Chordata; class Mammalia; order Dermoptera; family Cynocephalidae; genus Galeopterus; species Galeopterus variegatus. The sequence continues at coordinate 52,049 of NW_007731258.1, read as the reverse complement.
CAGGGATGCTTGCCCAGACCACAGATAATGTTTCCAGTGGTGCTGGCTGGGGAAGGAGGGAGAAAGCCACCATCACAAACTCCTCCCAGACCCATTTCCTTCACTTTTTCTATGAAAGAGACCCTTGATGTGTTTGTGCGTGGGGAGGGGTGGAGGGAACAAAACCTTGGCCTGAGTACAATGTCGTGCATGCACTTAAGTCGAGGGAAGGGAAAGTAGCCCCTACTAAACCCTCTCAGACCCATCTCCCGACTTCCTTTAAAGGATGGGGTGGGGGAATCTTTAATCTGGAGGATAACGCACTTAAGTCGAGGGAAGGGAAAGTAGCCCCTACTAAACCCTCTCAGACCCATCTCCCGACCTCCTTTAAAGGATGGGGTGGGGGAATCTTTAATCTGGAGGATAACAATAATGATGATGATAATAATAATAATAATAATAATAATAATAATAATATAATAATAATAATAATAATAATAACCTGCAGCTTGACCCATGGTTGGAAACACTACAGATGATGGATCACAAATAAAATAGCTTCTACGTATGGAGGAAGCACGAGCACACACGTTGTGTCCAATACCAAATCTGGAGAACAGCAAGATCTCTGTGAAGACAGAAAGCCAGTAGGGAGCAGACATTCAGAAAAAACTCTGGCAAATTGCCTGTACCATAAACACAGGATATCACCAGAGGAATTTGAAGACTCTGGTGGACTCAGAGTAACCATTTCAAACCCAGTTTAATTCCTGATTAGGTTAACATGACCTCCAACAATAAAGAGTAGATGATAGAAACTCATGCTCATAGTTAAGCATAAAACTCACTTACCTCAGCATAACATTGTCTCATTCAACATGTGTGGCTTTCAACAAAAACTTTGGGGAAAAATGCAAGAGGAAAGTCTAAAGAGATAAAGCAATAATCAGAACCAGACCCAGATATGTCACAGATAGATGTTGAAACTATTCTATAAGGAATATAAAATAACTGTGATAAATATATTACAGATTTTAATGAAAAAGGAAGATAACATACAAGATAATGTAAGGCAATTTAAGCAGAAAAATGGCCATTGAAAGAATCACATGGAAATGTTAGAAAAAAAAACCACAGTAACAAAGATGAAGGATATCTTTTAAAGCTAATCTGTAAACTGGAACAAATGAACAAAAAATCAACCTTGAAGACAGGTTAACAAAAACTTCACAAATTGAAACTCAACGAGAAAAAAAGTCAAAAAGTATGCAGCATGTAAGAGCTGTGGGCACAGACAACAAAAGCAAAAGCAGACAAATGGAACTACATCAAACTTAAAAACTTTTGTGCATGAAAGGACACACATAACAGAGTAAAAATGCAAGCTACAGAATGGGAGAAAATATTTGCAAATCGTATGTCTGATAATAGGTTAATATCCACAATAAATTAAAAAACTACAAATCAGCAACAAAAAATCAAATAACCAGATTAAAATATGGTCAAAAGACTTGGATAGATATTTCTCCAAAGAAGATATACAAATGAACAACAAACACATTAAAAGATGCTCAGTATAACTAACCATCAGAAAAATGTGGTCAAAACCACAATATGTTATCACCTCATACCCATCAAGATGGCTACTATCAAAAAGAAAAGAAAAGAATAGGTGTTTGCAAGGATGTGGAAAAACTGAAATTCTTGTATACTCTGTTGGCGGAAATGTAAAATGGTACAACCACTGTGGAAAACAGTATGATGGTTCCTCAAAAATTAAAAATAGAACTGCCACAGGATCCAGCAATGCCTCCTCTCAGTCTATATCCAGAAGAACTTAAAGCAGGTTCTTGAAGAGATATCTGGTCACTCATGTTCATAGCAGTATCCTTCACAATAGCCAAGGAGTGGAAACCACCCAAATGTCAATGAATGCATAAAAGATTAAGCAAAATGTGGTGCATCCATACAATGGGAAATTATTCAGCCTTTAAAAAGAAGGAACTTCTGACACATGCATGACCTTTGAGAAAGGTATGCTAAGTGAAATAAGCCAGTCACACAAAAACTAATACTGTGCAGTTCCACTTCTGTGAGGTATCTAATGCAGTCAAATTCATAGACCAAAAGTAAAGTAGTAGGTGCCAGGGACTGGGGGTAGGATGAAAACTGAGTTACTGTTTAACAGCACAGAGTTTCATATGTGTAAGATGCAACAGCTCTGGAGATCTGTTTCACAACAGCATGGATATATTCAACTGGTGAAATCTGAATACTGTCCGTAGTTTAGTGAATGAAAAGTTCCCAGTTTTGATGAATGCCCCAAGGTTATGTAAGATGTTAACGTCAGGGGAGTCTGAATGAAGGTGGAATGGAAATTCTCTGTACTGTCTCTGAACATTTGTGGAAATCTACTCTTACTTCAAGATAAAAATGTTTGGAACAGTTAGTATTCAGAGTGTATAAAACCTCTATATATCAATTAGTGAAATATGAGCCAATAGAAAAAATATATAAAAAGGATATAAAAGATAGTTAACAGAAGAAAAAAAAGCAAGTGACCAATAAACCTACAAAGAAACTGTTCAATCTGAATTGCAATTAGAGAAATGAAAATTATAGAATAAGGAAATATAATTTACCTGTGAGATAATTTTTTTAAATTACCCATAGAAAATGTGCAGCCTCAAGGAAGGTGGAGGGAGGGTCCGCCCTCCTCTTGAGAGTGTAAGCTTGTTGGAGGGTATCCAGCAGCATTATCAAGTCATAAATATGCACATTCTTTGATCCAAATACTGGTCTTTTACTCTGCTATATAAATACTGACACACATTTGTAAATGGATTTACAAGAATTTCCACTGAACTATACAATGTAGCAGCAAACAACTGGAAACAGCAATGTCCATCTGTAAAGAAATAAGTAATGATTTATCTCAATATTTTGGAAAACAAGTAGCAATTTCCATGAATGAAGCAGATTTATATGTCTGCAAATGGTAAGACTTCCAGAACAAATTATTGCACTACAAAGGGTTTGGCGGATCTATAGTCAGTTTATACTATTTTTAAAAACTTATGTAGTAAGTGTGTGTGTGTGTGTGTGTGCGTGTGTGTGCGCGCGCGCGCGCGCACGTGAGAGCACAGAAATGGAAAGAACGCATACCCAAGTGCTGTCCGCACTTCTGTCTGCAGAACGGACAGGCGTCCAGAGGAAGATTGAATGTGGGCTTCCCCTTTTTTTACACATACATTTCTGAATGGATTAAATTTTTAACATAGCAAATTATGTATTATATTACAAAATAAATTTGCAATTAGAAAGGAAAGAAAAACTTCTTCATCTTTTTATGCAACTAAAACTTCTCCCTTATTAGCTTCATTTGCTCCCCAGATGCCATCGGAGTCCTGGAAATGTCATGAAGAGGGCTGAGCATGTCAACATTCCTAGATGTCATTCTTTACTTCCAAAAAGTCAACCTGCCGAAGAACTAGTCCCTGCCTTGGAGGGAAGGATTCAGAGCCTGGACGCTCACAAGAAGGAATTCTAAGCAGCATCTACCTGCAACAACCTGCCATCTGACACCTTCAAGAAAGACATCATGACTATGTAAGGAGGACCCAGGCTGGGGTCTCTGGTCACCCCAGTGCAGGGTTCCTGCCACTCTTTCCTGCAAACTCTGTCTTGCTCCCTCTCTCCCTAATGTGACATCGACCATCTCACCAGAAGCACTTTTCTGTTTCTGCTTTTTATTCCAAGACTAACCTTCCATCAGAGCATCACTCACAGCCCAAGGGAGGCAATGAATGTTTTAAAAACAGGTACAACTTCTGTCTCTTCAGTTCTACCCTCTGAGAAGTTGTACACTCAGGCTGGTGTCATTAAACAGAACAGAACAGAGGGGACAGTCCTGGGGCTGGTGCTCACTTTCCTGCGTTTCTACCTGCTCACGTGCTGAGCTCCTGGCTCGGCCTGGACGTGCACGAGGACACACAGGAGCGTGACGGACTCATGGTCCCCATCAGGCTTCTCCCTCTGGAGAGAAGGGAATTACCTGAGAAAAGCAAACACCCCTCCTGTGAAGGGCAGGCCCTCTCCAAGTCCGAGCACTGGAGGCTCCTGTGGGCCTAGCTCCGGCATCCTCAGAGGGACATGGACACATTCTACACCAGGGGGTGTCCGGGGATCAAATGATGTCCGGTTGAGTGGACGTAGCACCACCTCCCAGAGCAAGCAGCCTCTGAGCTGAAGCTACTCCTCAGGAGCCCTGAGGACACGCGACAGAGCCCCAGAAAGAGGCATGAAGGCGAAGAGTCCAGTGTGGGACGTGTGGGACGTGGTGATAATTGCTGCCAGGAGCAATCCGTGCTGAAGGCGAATAGACGCCCAGCACGACGAGCTCCTGTCATGGGTGCTCCAGAGTCCTCAGGACAAAGACTCGTCCCTGCAGATCACTTGGAGGAACAACGTGGCCACCGACCCTCGTGTGCAGCGGGAACCTGCGGTACCTGGACACCTGTGTCTTCTGTCCGTGCTCTGTGAACTCAGGAGTAAATGCGTCCCCAGCATCGGGACACACAGCGGTGACAGCATGCCGACGTCCTGAGGGCTCTTCCAGGACGTCATCAGGTGCCCTCAGCAGAGATGTGCCCCTTGGTGACAGCGGAGGGGGCGGGAGAAGTGCTGGGGGGACTCCCCCCAGAGCCCGGGCCTCAGGTGAACGTGCATCCTCACCACAGGCGCTTGTGGACAGACAGATGGGACAGGTCCCTGTCCCCTTGAGCAGGCCTGGGGGGCAGCCTGCACCGGCCCTTGTCCATGGCCCGTGAACGTCTGCTGAACTGCCCAACCAGGAAGCCGGGAGCCCCAGCCCTGCGGTCTGCACCCCACGAGGTCCTGAAGGACACGGGGAGGAATTTCGTCTTTAGATTTTGGGTTCCTCATCGTCGGGAGGGCTCCTGGCTGTGTCTCTACCGGGGAGGCCTGAGGCTGTTGGGATTCTGCGTCTCCTAAGGCCGCATCCCTTGCCTGGAAAGCAGTGGCTTCCCCAGAGCAATCCCTTTGTGTCTTTATAAATGAACATGGGGGCTTCAGGAGCACAAACTGGTAATCAGCAGAGTCAAATTTGGAAAATCATGAAAGAAATAATACCAAGTCCAATTAGGACTGCAAAGATTATGATACCATCAGCAGAGAAGTGTCTAAACTCTCCCAAGAGCTACAACTCCATCTGAAATGGACTATATCTTGGAAATTTTAGTAGAAGAGAAAAGGCAATTTATGCAAAACAAACGAAAAGCTATTTGGCAAATTGAAAGTAGCTTCAATCATTTCTAAAACATCTTATAAAATGGCAAGAAATGCTATGCCTTGAAAGAAAAACATTAACAAAAGGAAATGACTGATTGCACTGGAAACACTTCCAGCTTCTCCAGTATGCACAGATGCAGGCGGGAGTCGTGGGTCTGGACTGTAAGAAATAAATGACAAATGTCTTTCTATGTCAGGTGCATTCATTCCTTAGAGCACGAATTTTCCATGTTAGATCACTCTGCATCTCTGAGGGCTGAAAGTTTGATGTTGTATGAAAGAGTCTTAGTTAAAATGTCACACTAAGAAGGTGAACGATACAAACGTTTTAAGGAACTCAACAATTTGAGGAAGATTGACCAAGCCCAGAGCTCACAACAGATGTGAACTTTGGAAGCCGAGGGAATATGAGAGGCATCCACTGATGTGAGCACTGGGGACACAAATGCACATGCACACACACAAACACCACACACACGCACTCACACCCAAACCCATACACACCACACATGCACATTTAAACCCAAACCCACACACACACCACAACAACCCACAACCACAACCACATACCCAAACACAACCACCACCACACACACACCCAAACACCCAACGCACCCACACATGTACACACATACACACACACACACGTACCCAAACCCACAAATGCCACACACACTCAACACACACACACCACACACACCCACAAGAACCCACAACCACAACCACATACCCAAACACAACCACCACACACACACACCCAAACACCCAACACACCCACACATGTACGCACATACACATGCCCCCACACACCAAACACACACACTCACACCCACAAACACACCACACACACACCCACAACAACCCACAACCACCACCACATACCCAAACACAACCACCACCACACACACCCAAATCCACACATAGCACACACAGCCCCACAACCACATACACACAAACCACATAACCAAACACGACCACAAGCACACATCCAAACACCCCACACACCTGCACATATCCACACACATGCACACACACACCCAAACACCCATACACACCCACACACACACCCACATATCCACACACAACCACAACCACACATAGGCACACACCACACACCCACCACACACACACACCTGAACACCCCACACACCCACAACCACACATACCCACACACACCATACACACACAACCACACATACACACACACCACACACACAACCACACACACATATATATGTGCACAAACACAGCCACATACCCACACACAATCACAAGCACACCACACACCCACACTCACCCACACACATCTGCACACACCCACACATGCACACATGCACCACACACACATACACACATATATGCACTCACATGCATACACATCCAAAACACACCCACACCCACACTCAAACACCCCCAAACTCCCACACACATACACACCCCAAACACATGTACACAAGCATACACACACACACACATGCAGCAAACACATACACACAGAAAACCACATACTCACAAACATACACATACATGCACACACATACACATATACACATACATATGTAGTTTTGGATATAGAAGGATCAGCTTAGAGTAATGTTGGATTAGTTCGATAAGACTAGCCTTTCTTCTTAAAAAGATAACAGAAAAGCTATACAAAGTATAGGAAATTTATCCTCCTAAAGGCACAAGAAAATACCAAGGCCCTGATTATTCAGAACATAGTTGGGTGAGAACATTTGAAGATGCCTTTGCCCAAAGGTAGCTGGGAGTTTAGGACAATAGACAGCAATTTGGGAGTGCCTGTCTACAAATTATTGAGAGCAAAGCCTCCACCTCTGGGCTGAGGCCCAGTGGTCTCCACACAGGAATAAGGGTGATGTCAGAATATGCCTTTGCATTCCACCGAATTAAAGCAAAGCTTAAAATTGTCTTGATTTCTGAAATCAGATTAAAGGGACAGGATCTCTAGATTCCCTAGCCACCTGCCAGAACTCTCTTGAGAAAGATAACATTACCATATATCTCAAATTATTTTTACAAGTATTTATGTAAAATAACTAGTGCTTATATAATGAGAAAAAAAACATAGGAAGAATGATAATAGAAAAACATAACTAGAGATCAAGAGAAATAGAGGTAATAGGAAAATCCTAGGTAAAGTGATTGATAAACATGGACCATAAACTATTGTGCCTAATAAGTAGTGAACTGAAAGCTAGAGAGAAATATCAAAAATGAACCACAAAGAGATAAAAGAACACAGAAAACAAAGAAAAGATAGAGACAGATTGATAGTTAGGTCCAATAGATGTGTGATTGGAGTTCATATTAAATGAGAATAACAGAGCAGTATTTGAAGAGATAAAACTGAAAGACACCAAGCCACAAATACAAGAAATCTTATGTGTTCTACAAACTTTAAAAAATGTACCTAGCATATCAAAGTAAGATTTGTAGGAATAAAAAAAGACAAAAATTTTCACGTAGCTGGGGTGGGGTTGGGGGAGGAAGACACCAAGCCACAAATACAAGAAATCTTATGTGTTCTACAAACTTTAAAAAATGTACCTGAGCATATCAAAGTAAGATTTGTAGGAATAAAAAAAGACAAAAATTTTCACGTAGCTGGGGTGGGGTTGGGGGAGGTTCAATGGAATGACTAGGTACAAAAGAGCAAGAAGGAGACTAATTTCTCAATAAAATTCGGTTCCAAGGAAATTTGTTCTGTAAAATTGTGGGCAGTTGGACATCCTTCTGCTTGAAGTCATGTTACTGGGAGTGGATCATCCCACGCGTGCAGGGTAATCTGAGCCATGTGGGCACCTGGCTGGAGAAGAAGCTGGACTCAGGCCAATCAGGGAGACTCGGGTGAGGAGATTTACAGCAACGGTCCACCAGTATGCCGCCACCCTGGTCTCCAAGGAAACCGACTCCTCAGCCAGTTAATGACCCTCACACAGCTGTGCCCCTGGAGCCTGTCGAATCCCACCTCATTTACCCAACTCCACCCCTGCCCCAATCCCGTAACACCCCCTTTTCCTGTTCTTTTTTGTTAGAAACTGCATTTCTGCTTGCATTACTCAACTAAGCAAGAATTAAATTTAGCCTTGTTTTTCATATTTAAATAATTTGTGATTTCTTTAACATTCTAAAAGTGGGTTGAAAGTGGGATTGATATGATTTATCATATGTGCAGCAAGTGGAAATATACTAAAATGATATCTGAGACTCACTGCCTGTCAAAGTCAGACCAGAAGGGTATTTTTTTAAATTTCTATTTATGTCTTAAGTCATTTTTGATTATTGTCCTTTGTTCTGATCTCACACAGAGAAACTAATTTCTGGTGTGACTCTTCTCCCTCCCTCCCCTTCCTCCTTCCTTCTTTTCTGTTTTGTAGTCAACTAAACACACATGACACGTGAAACACTGGAGCTCAGTGAAGAGCCACTTCCACCGTGATGGGGTCCGTGAAGTCTGCTCCTGGCCCCATGTGTGGACACAGAGGACACCCCGAGCACTGGTGATGTCGAAGGTGAGGGGTCGGGTTGATGAGCACAGATGGCACCCTCTTAGGGGTGAGGGGTGTCCTGGTTACTGGCTCTAGGGTCCAAAGCCACAGGGTTTACTGAGATTCCATAAAAGTCGACAGCCATTGCACTTGTTTATGAGCTGCAAACGTTCACTTGAAAGTAAATTGAAATCCTCTTTTTATCTTTAATAAGCGTAAAGACATTTTCCATTATTAGTACATTGTGTGTTATGTGCACGATCTGTGTACACTACTTTCAAGAATACAGTATTTCTTCTGAGCTAATAATAAGCCAATGCTAATGATTGAGGGACAATTGATCTTCCTTCTTTCCTGTTTCTTGGATGTCTGTCCTTAAATTAAAGCATGAAGATCCCTGATTGCTCCATAATGAGTGCTTCTTCAGTAATATATTTGATGATCTATAAGACGAACAAATAAAATCGCCATGCTTGTGCAATACTGCCAATGAGCTGTAAACACCCAGTGTTGACCCAATGTTTTCTTCATCACGAACAGCTGCAGGGATTACTGCCCGTGGAGGAACGGGTCACTCGTCTCTGTGGGAGGCACTTCCTGGAATTCATTCTACGGCTGTCACTGACTTTTGGGAGACCTCCATTCTGCTTGGTGAGGCTTAAGGCCATCCTTCTGGACACTACTAAGGGTTTGGGGGTGGGGACTGGACACTGCTCAGGGCCCAAGACACCAGAGATATCTGGGAGGCTCCCAGACCCTGCGGGCCCCAAGCTCGCCTCCTCCAGCTCCACCAAGTGACACACGGAACAGATGAGACAACTAAGAGCCAGACGGGCACCGTGGGAGAGGAGGCCAGAGGGAAAGGGCACCCGATCCCACACAGGTGGACAGGAGCCAGCATCCATAACAGATGTACCTGTGAACCAATGTCCCAGTGGAAGACTGTCTTTCTTGAGCCAGGCCCCCAGTCTCTGCTACAGAGTTCGTGACCAGCAAGATTCAGACCCCCCTGTGAACATTCACAGGTTTTATCTCTTCCTCATGGCACACGATGGCCACTCAATTTCCCCAAATTTAAAACATTAAAAAGTATTTCCTGATCAATTTTTAATAATTTTATGCTGACTTTTAAATCCTAAGCAGTTTTTTTTTTTTTTTGTCTTTTTTTTCTTCGTGTCTGGCAACGGATCGCAACCCTCAGTGTCGCGCCCGTACCGGACCAGGACCGGCAACGGGATCGCAACCCTTGGTGTTGCTCCCGTGCCTCGCTCAGCCAGTGAGCGGGAACCGGTCTGTATGTGGGATCCGAACCCTCGGCGGGAGTGCCATCATGCTCCCAAGCGGCGCACTGTAGCAGTGCGCCACCGGGCCGGCCCTAAGCAGTTTTTATAATGGTTTAATTCTCTAGTTCAATGTGAGTTTCCATACTTCAGATGATTGACAAATGCTAAGATTTCCTTGGTAGAGAAAAGTATCACTTGAGTCATCATAAAAGTTGTTTTGTTTTGTTTTTAGTTTGACAGCCAAGAAAAAACATCTACTTTTAGGTGTAAAAATCCATAACGCCTGCTATGTGTGTTTGATCACCTATCATAATCACCTTACAGAAACCTTCTGAATTTCAGGTTGACATACTTATTTTTTATGTCATTAGCTGATTTAAATAAAGATAAAACTTAAGAGGATGCCTCACCTAGAATTTGAGCCCATTTTACAAATTTATTCATTTTACTCTATTAACCAAAAGAGGCCTTTTTAAAACATCTACAGAAAAGTAAAATGGACAATATAGGCATTTATCTTAGTAATGAAGCTCTTTTTGTAAAGAAGAAGTAAAGAGCTCTTTCGTTTGAACAAGCCCCCCACCCTGACACACACACCATAAACACAGCCTTAGCCCTGCGTCCTGCAGCCAGAAGGAGCGAGCCAGCGGCTCTCGCCATGTCTGCCCCAGCTGGTCCTGAGGTTGGGTGGAAGAGGAAGCACTGGGCCCTCGCTGAAGCCGGGAGGGACTGGGGGGTGTGTTCGGTCCAGTGGTTGTTGCTGACTCCAGTGCCCTTCTGATGCTGATTCTGGGGAAAGATAAACCATTTTAACCACAGGAACGGGGAGTGTAAGGACGGAGAATAAACATGAGACTGAAGTCAGCGACCACTACCTTAAAGGTTTAAATATAAAAATAAAACTGCAGAGTTAAATATACTGTGTTGTGTGTGCATGTGTAACTCCTGGGCCAGCAATATAGAAACTGGGGCACCACTACACAAGTTGTCTTGACTGAACATGTTTTCAAGAAAACATGTTTTGAGAAAAGTTGCTCTGGGCATTTATTTTAAATGGAGACCAGATTACAGGTTTTCTGAAGGCTTTAAAAGTCTTTTTAGGTTTCCTTTCAAAAAAGTAACATATCAATTTCTCCTACAGTAAGCCATCAATGCACAATATAAATTCTGTTTTCTCCCTTGGGAAACTATCATTGGAAAGTATTCCAGGTCGTGGAGTTTTCCTAATTCTTCCATTACACTTCAGCTGCCCTAGAAGTGCCTGCCAGTGAGTGCAGACAGCACTGGTAGCTTGGTCAACAGCTTGACTGCAGAACATAATCTCACATTTTTCTATTTTAATTAACATTAGACAAATAGGACTGTGGATGTCCCCAGGAGTTTTTCATTTGCTTGTTTTGCTTTTCTTTGCTTTTTTTCTTTGCCCAATAGGAAGAGTCAGTGTGGTTCAGATTCGTGGTTCAGGTGTTAACCAGGAAACCTGGGTGGCTCAGCTCATCCGTGCAGATAGCCGACTCTGCTCCTGAAAGTGGGCACCATGCAGGTAATTGAGACGGCTGGTGCTACCCAGCAGCTAGCACTTCAGATGGGCATGGTTTAATCAACGGATCAATCAGGGAGTCTCCCCGATGAGGAAATTGGATCCCAGCTCCTCCCCTGGGAGGTAGGGACTCCACGTCAGTGACCCTGGGAAACCATGAAGCTGTTAAATTGCACTGGACACTTTTTAAAAGTCTGCTTGAGACATGTCACTGATTTCCACCAGGGTAGCTGGTGGGCATGGTTGAGGCTTTTTCAACCTCTGGGGACCCAGTGTGTGTCACCAGTGGTCAGGGGCAGTCTCTGGGTCCCTGAACTGGGTTGGAAATGAAGCCCCATCACAGATCAGCTCCAATGCACGGACTCTGCATCCCATGGTGTGGGGGACTCACAGAGGTAGGGTACTGTGGAGGGTGTGAGGACACCCCAGAAGCAAAGACCTTGTCAGCCTGTAGGCATCTTTTAGAGCTGTGGACTCCAAGCTCTTCAAATCACTCATGCATCATTAAGTACTGTTAAGATCCCATGTATGTGTGTTTATAAATTATCTATTTGTCTATATATGTGATAATATATTATTAAATATATACTTAAATTAATTTATTCCATAGATTATATAGCATTACCAAATAAAAATATTAAATATGTAAAGATAACATAAAGGATGTGGACTGCTCCCTCATAGCCACGGGTTGACACTGATGTGAACCAATCTCTCCAGGCCCAGTGCACACTCAGGACAGTTCTTAGCAATGGTTGGATTCGAAAAGACATTTTAAAGACCTTCTACATGACTGTTTATTTTGCTTTTCGGGGTAAGCTCTGTTTAGCCTGTTGTTGGAATCACCTGATAATGTGGTTGGGGATGATGATGTCTGTGGACAGGAGTTGCCCTCACTCCATCCCACCCCATCCCTGGCACCCACCTGTCCTTGTACCATCAGGGACAATAGGACCTTCAATGCCTTAAAGTGGACTGCAACCTACAACGTGTGGAACACGCGGAGTTGTGAAAGGGGCTGGGTGAGGGGCCCAGTGGTTCCGATGCTGCGTGGCACACCCGCCCTCCCTCGGGCGTCTCTGGCCCCACATGAGGGAAGAGGACCTGACTCCGAACCCCTGTCCACCAAGCAGGAAGTGTGAGGCTCCCTTCTGTAAGCTCCCTTCTGTTGCAAGACGTGGTGTCTCTCCCCAAACCACAGCTCCTGGGGCATCCTGGGGCAGCTCCACCTTAGAGGAATGGCCTTGCTCTGGCTTCATGCATCTGTAAACAAATGAGAATGTTTGTCACCGTCTATCCAATTAGACACATGCAAAAAAATACAAAAGCAGAAAAGCAACACCACTTGCAATGACCACCATTTACAAAGTGAATTTTAACATGAAAATTAAGAAAGTCGTGAGGTCAGCATGAACACCCTGAAGAACCTTCGGTGACTAAGCTCGCACAACTCACACGAGGGACATGCCCCGCCTCTCACAGCCACCCCAGGGATCCAGGGTAGAAAACCTCACCCCCAGCCTGGCCTCCTGCTTCCCTCACCTCAGGGAGGCCCTCCACTGTCTTCCATCCCCACCAGGGAGAGCCCAGGAAGGTTTAGACCTAGAACCATGTCCATGGACACACATCTCAGAGCACAGTCAACCGAGGAACACAAAGTCACCTCATTTGCGAAGGAGACCTCTTTCCAAGGAAACCATAGGAATACTTGGTTGGAAGCTTTACAAAAGTGCCAATGTGTCCTCTTTACATGTGGAAGTGCTGCCACTTGCAGGACTGAAAATTATTCCATCCTCTTCCATAATAAAGCTGTGTGATTTATAAGGCTGCCTGCTTTTGGGTTAGGGACCTTTGAAGCTGGCTGTTTCCTGCTGTGCGAGCACTGCTGGGGTTCCGGTGCTGGCTCTCCAGCAGTTGTGACTGTCCCCAATGTTCTCCTGCCCCCCCCCTAGTCTCAGCTTCGATCAGTCCCCTCCAGGGACCTCAATGGTTCACTGGGCAGATCCAGCTCCAGTTCTGGTCACATGTCCCTCTGTCACTTCAGCCTGAGCCCTCTCCTCCCCTTACCTGGATAAGGTAGCCCAGGTATTCCAAAACCAAAATTCTGCCTTCTACATGCTCCTTAAACATGGCCTGGGGCTTTACACCATTATCTGCCAGGTCCCTGTCCCCCTTCCCAACCCCACACACCACGTGCTAGGTCTTTGTGACTCCTGGGACCCCAGCCGCCTGCACAGCCCTGCCACATCACTGCCACATGCCTCCTCAGCCTGTGCGTGAGGTGCAGAGGCCTGAAGCCTCCCTACACACAGAGACCCCAGAGATGATAGGGCCCCGCAGAGAGGTGGTCATCACCCAGTCCTGGCTCCTGTGTTCTGGCCTGCCCTCCGGTGCACCCTCTGACCCTTCCAGGGCTCTTCCCACCAGAACACTAGCCATCCCGACCTGGGTCTTGGCTGTGCGGAGGAGACTGATTGCATCCTAATTTCCATCACAGGAGAGAATGTCTTTCTCTGCTGTTTAGTACTTGGAACTCCCACCCCAGAGCTCTACAGACACCAGAAAGCCAGGGACTCAGTACTGCCCCACAAGCACTCACCCCACGGGCAGGTGTCAGTCTCTGGGTTAAGTTGCCATTGACCAGACACCAGACGTTCCCCAACGCTCCATGCAGAGGATCTGATGCAGGGAAGGGACAGAGGCGCACAACAGCAGGTGTAGGTCATGTAAGGAGGATGGCAGATGCCACAGGACTCAGCCTCACTGAGCCACCCTCCTGGACATTCAGGGCTCCAATGCCAGTCATGGGCTCAGTGTTACTTCTGCTCCCCATATAAAGGCAAGAAAGAAAGCAGCAGCTCTATGGTTTGATT
>NW_007731258.1:35636-37331 GCF_000696425.1 Galeopterus variegatus | reverse complement strand
AGGATCTGATGCAGGGAAGGGACAGAGGCGCACAACAGCAGGTGTAGGTCATGTAAGGAGGACGGCAGATGCCACAGGACTCAGCCTCACTGAGCCACCCTCCTGGACATTCAGGGCTCCAATGCCAGCCATGGGCTCAGTGTTACTTCTGCTCCCCATATAAAGGCAAGAAAGAAAGCAGCAGCTCTATGGTTTGATTTTTTTTTTTTAAACAAATCCCACATGTTTGCACAGGATTTCAAAAATATAAGCACATCTTTCTTGAAAGCAGCATAGAAGCTCAGTTGATGTCACACGTGTTCTGGAATGGCAGGCACAAGAAAGGATTCAGGTGTACGTCTTCTGCAGCTGTGGATTCTGGCTCTGCAGTGAATTCAGAAGAGGCAGGGTTGCCTACTAGGCCGGGTGACCACTTGTACGAGGGCTCCTGCAGCAGCCCATGAGGCCAAGCAGCAAAGGTACACAGGACCTGCTCCTGGTGACAGATGCACCTGTGACACCTGGATTCAGTTCTCATCTGGGCATAAAGACCCCAAGCCTTCCAAGATATACCTGGTTGGTAAATTTATTATTGTAAGGCCCTTTCATCAGTTAAAACTTCTCCTCTTTAGAAAAGTAATGAGGTCCTTTCTGTGGCCATTTAACTGAAAGATGTGCCAAAGGTGAAAAAATGGAAGACTCACTCTTGCTTATTAAGTTAATTACGTTGTAATAACTAAAATGTGCAGGCAAATGAATGTGCTCAGTGCACCAAATATTTAAAGTCATGGGTATTTTTGCTTTCTGTTTGCTGTGGGTTTTTTGTTTGGTTGTTTTTTTCTGGGTGTTAAGGTGTGGGTCTTTTTAAATAGCCTTCAAATTCAATTTTGGTATTTTATTAAAGGGTGAAATATTTTGGACATATAGAATATGATGAAACGATAATGTAGCTAACACTCATACTATTGTGTGGCTGCTATTCTGAACCACCACAGAGAAGGTGGGTGTTTATCTGTGGTCACACAGTGAGGAAGGGCGGGGACGGTGTGGAACCGGGTGGCCAGCCCACCTATCTGTGGTCACACACCAACCTCCAGGCACAGCAGTTGCTAATGTTAAGCCACATTTGCCTGAGATACAACAAATTTATCCTTCTGGGCATAACCAAAGCGCTCCCCATCTCTTCCCTACCGTTTCCACCAGGGTTGCCTGTCCCTGAAGGTGAGAGTGCACCACCTCCATGCATGTGTTATGTGGTCTCCTAGATCTGACCTCGTTGGGCTATTCTAGATGTTAAAAACAATAAAAAGAGAGAAAATGAGATTGATAAATACCTTCTAAAGGCTTATAAAACTGAGGATTGAGATGCTTCCTCACAGAGGTGTCTGCAGGTGAAACAGACTGAGCTTCTCTGCCCATGCAACATCTTGGGTGAATTTCAACAGAAATCCAAAGGCACCACGTGCTCCACTTTTCCCAGAATGGAGGGTTCTGGTGAGAAGAAAGAGACAGTTTTTCTCCATGATTTCCAATAGCTGGAGAGATTTAGATTTCATTCTCTTCTTTACCCAGTGATGAAATGGAGGTCTGTGTTTGAGAAGCCAGCTGTAACTTGTCTGTGCCTATGTGCAGCATACAGCAGACCCTCTACTAGGATTTTTTTTAATATTATTTAGAATTTTCTACTTACATTATCTGCAATTTTTAAAAAAAATT
>NW_007731258.1:23352-35594 GCF_000696425.1 Galeopterus variegatus | reverse complement strand
GTGCAGCATACAGCAGACCCTCTACTAGGATTTTTTTTAATATTATTTAGAATTTTCTACTTGCATTATCTGCAATTTAAAAAAAAAAAATTTAATTTTTAATCGGAGCCTTTTTCCCCCTTGCCTTATTGCACTGGCTAGAATGTGTGGTACAATTGGATAGGAGTGGCAGGAGCAGACACACCTATCTTGTTTCTGACCTTTGGGGGAAAAAATGTCTTTCACTACTAAGTATCATGTTAGATGTCAGTTTTTTCAAAGGTGTTTTTTATCAGGCTGAGAAAGTTTCCTTCTCATCAGAGTTTGTTAAGAATTTTTATGATGAATGAATGTGGGATTTTGTCAAATACTTTAATCTTCCATTAAGATGATTCTGGTTTTTTCTGCTGTATTTCGTCTTTTCTTCTATTAATATGATGTATCAGATGAATTGATTTTCAGATGTTAAACCAACTTTGAATTCTTGAGCTAAATCCTACTTGGTATTTTAAGATAATTCTAGGTTTCCATTTGCTGGCATTTTGTTAAGGATTTTTGTGTGTATATTTTTGAAACAAACTGATTTTTACTTTTATTTTGCTGTAATATCTTTGCCTGGCTTTGGTATCAGGGTAATAGTGACCTCATAAAATGAGTTGGCAAGTGTCCCCACAACCTCTGTTGCCAGAAAAAAAAATCATAAGATTGGCATTATTCTTTGAATGGCTGATAAAATTCACAGTTGATGCCAACTGAGCTTGTTTTTATTTGTAGAAATTTTTTAATCACTAATTAATTATCTTTGCATGATACAGGTCAATTCAAATTATCTGTTTTTTCTTGAGTCACTCGATCATTTGAGTCTTTTTAGGAATTTATTTAATCCAGCTTGTCTAATCTTTTGGAATACAATTGCTCTATGCATGTATGCATGCCTGTGTATACCTCTCTATAAGTTCTCTGGGGTCTGTAGTGATGCCCCATATCTCATTCCCGATTGGTGCTTTGTGTCTTCTCTCTTTTTTTATTGGCCATCTTAGATAAGTTTACCACTTTTGTTGGTCTTTTCAAAGAACTGAATGTTGGTTACAATGATTTTTCTCTATTATTATTTTTGTTTTTATTTTATTTATTTTCCTCTATAATCTTTAATATTTTCTTTCTTCTTATTACTTCAAGTTTGATTTCCACTTCTTTCATTAGCTTCTTCTGGTGGAATATAAATTATTGATATTAGGTCTTTTTTCTTTATAATCAAAACATTTATTTTTTTTTTTTCCTTTTTTTGTGTTTTTTCGTGTCTGGCAATGGATCACAACCCTCAGTGTCGCGCCCGTACCGGACCGGGACCGGCAACGGGATCGCAACCCTCGGTGCTGTGCCCGCTCTTCGCTCAGCCAGTGAGCGGGAACCGGTCTGTATGTGGGATCCGAACCCTCGGCGGGAGTGCCACTGCGCTCCCAAGCGGCGCACTGTAGCAGTGCGCCACTGGGCTGGCCCCAATAATCAAAACATTTAAAACTAAACATATTCCTCTAAACACTGTCTCAGCTGCAACCCATACATATTAATGCTTAGTGCTTTCATTTTCATTCAATTCAATATATTTCCTAATTTTCCTTGTTATTTTTTCTTTGATCTGTAGATTATTTAAAGTGTGTTATTTAATCCCCATATATTTGGGCATTTATGAGATTTCTGTTATTTATTTCTAAGTTAATTTAGTTTTGGTATGAGAGCATATTTGGTATCATTCCAATTATTTTATGTTTAGTGCCACTTTTCTTATGGCATAAATATGTCCTATTCCAGAGAATGTTTTATGAGTACTTGAAAAGAACGTGCACTCCCCGTTGTTGACTGGAGTGTTCCATACACTTCAGCCTTGTTAACTCAGCTGATAGTGTTAAGTCTTTTATATTCTTATTGTTGCTTTCTAGTTATTTTGTCAATCACCAATAAAGAGCTATTAAAATCTTTTACTATAATTTGTAAAATTTTTTCCTCCTTTCAATCCTGTCGGTTTTGCTCCATGTACTTTGAGACTCTGTTAGATCCAAATATTTGTATTATTGTCATAGCTTTGTGATGCATTTAGCTATTTATTATTATGAAATGTTCCTCTTTGTCTCTAGTAGTGTTCATTCTGTTAAAGTCTATTTTATTTAATATTAATATTGCCACTCTAGCACTCTTTTTGTTTCTATTTGCATGGTATATCTTCTCTTATTCTTTTACTTTCAACAAAGTTATAATATTATTATCTAATGTGTGTCTTTTTTATATAATATATACTTAGGTCTTGCCTTGTGTCCAGTCTGACAGTCACTGTCTTTTGACTGGATATTTCATTTGTTTATATTTAATGCAATTGTATGATTTTACATCTGCCATTTTGTTATTTATTTTACATAATTTTAGTTCCTTTTTTTCTCCTTTTTTTATCTTTCATTTGTTTTAAACAATTTTAGTGTTTATTTAATTCTTATGTTTATTTTTAACTGTGTTTTTGAGGTTTTTTTAGTGCTTTCTCTAGAGATTGCATTATGCCCCTTTAAATTGTCACAATCTATTTTGGATGAATACTGAATTGATCATGGGAAAACACAGCAACTTTATTACAATATAGCTTCTAATATGTCACTTAAGTTAGTTTTCTAGCACATTTTAAATACCCAGTAACTATTCACACAACCTAAGTGGCAATCCAGGATAACACAAAAAACACTAGATTGAATTTGTGGGTCTGGTCTGAGTATCAGTTCTCAATGTGGTCAGAAGAACGACCTCCTGCAGATGTGAGAACCAAATCAATGTCTGTAAAAGCAGCTAGATTTTTTAAAGCTGCACTTATTCAATCATTTTTATTAAATATATGTATGCATGTAATTGGCTTTTATAAACCAAGAAAGGTGATTAGGACCCCATACCAGTTTGTAGTCAACACATTGACTCCAAGATTTAAGTTTTCTAAATTCTAATACCAGTCTTAAGAGGAAACCAAATACAGGCAAACATCTTCCCTTGTATTATGCAGGCACACATAGAATTGACTGAATTGTAATCACTGATTAGATTATTATCCCATAATGCTTTGAGAGCTTGCTTATGGTACTAATCTAAAGCTCCATAAGCACCATATTGTACTGGATGAGAGTGCATTGGCAGGTGAAGACTATAAGTTACGTAAAACCCTGCAGAAGCCCCACCTTTCCAATCCAGGACCGGGGAAGAGCATTCGGTCTTGCCATCAGTGACACAAAAACTGGAGATTTCCTTTATAACCCATGTGAAGGAGCAAAGCTTTTTAGGGAGGTTGCCATTTCAGAGAACAGCGCCCTACTGTGGTGGAGGCCACACGTGTGTGCTTGGCAACATCACTAGGGGCACAGTTCCTGCAGGGTTAGCAAATAACAGTGACAGGAAAATGCCCTAAAGCTGTGCTAAAAATTTATATCTTGAACTGCCAGAAGCCCTTAACACACAGGAAAAAAAACCTTTTGGGGACTTTTAAGGAATCTCTGTGCCTTTTGTCGGGGAAAAAATTCCCCACAAGTGAACATAATCTTTATTCCTGAGTGTTAATTTACAACTTGACTTTCCACTTTTCTAGGGAGTTTGCCGTTTTTGCTATATATGCAAATTATAGAAAGAAATGTTCCTCCTCATTTAAAATGCCACACTGGCAGGAGTTCCCTACTCTGGAAAGAAATCACTTTTTAAATTTAAATCTAAACAAGATAAAAACAGGATTGCAAACTTGTCTGCTGTAGTCAAGAAGAATTACAGCCACAGTAGCTGTATTTGTCTTAATTGGGCTGCTCAGATCAAATCAGGTTTACCCGTACTAGCTCATTAAATCTTCTCTGTAATAATTAAAACCATCCTTATCAGAAAGGGCACGTGATGAGTAGAAACGGAGAAGAACTGATAGCACATTGCTTCAGGACTCCCAGCAAGATAAGGGACATGACTTTTTTTATAAAGTTGCTTTATTCATGTAGAAAAGATCCCTTCGATGTCTTGGTTCATTTTGGAATGTAACAGCATTCTAACCACTTTTAAGTTTGTGAGAGTTGAAATGGGTTGCACTGTTTCCATTTTACTTTTTTTTTTTTTTCCTTTTTGTCTTTTTTACTGACCGGTAACGGGATCGCAACCCTCGGTGTTGCGCCCGCACCACGTTCAGCCAGTGAGCGGGAACCGGTCTCCACATGGGATCCGAACCCTCGGCAGGAGCGCCACCACACTCCCAAGTGGCACACTCTCCAGTTCGCCACCGGGCCAGCCCTCCATTTTACTTTTATTTGAAGTAATTAGTGGGTAGGTCCCACCTGATGGATGCTTCATTGGAGGCCTCCAGTCTCAACGAAGGTGGGTGCACCTGCCCTGTGCCCCTGCTCTGGCCTACCTCAACTGGCCTCCCTCAACTTCTTTGGGGGGGGTGTGGGGACACAAGGTAAGTAAATCTCCCAGGAAGCCACACTGGGTAATCGGCTGAAAAGGATGTTTTTAAAGGTCTGTCACTGTACCCGCATTTTTATGGCAAGTTCATGTTGCAGTGGTCTTGGCTCGGTGTGAGGAGTGTCCTGCAGCGGCTGGACCTGGGACCTTGGTCCTGGAGCTCGCTGCAGGTCACTCCCACTGAAGGCCACCTAGATTCACAGCCTTGGCCCAGGGGAGTCAGGAGGTGCCTCGGGTGCCAGATTCTCGTGAGACCTCAGGGAAGGAAGAAACCTGGAGAGAGAAAGGATGATACCGCAGACTGGCCGCCACCCGAGGCCCCTCTGAGAAGGCAGCACTGGCTCTGGGCACGGCCACCCCTCAGGTCCCCCAGAAACCGAGTGGGACGGGACGGACGGAAGGTCTCACTTGGGGGGGACAGGAGGGAACCGCACTGGCAGCTTGTTCACTGTTGGGACCCAGACACAAATTGTCAGGGCTGACAATCCTTTGTTCTGCCACAGCCAGGGTGACCCAGGGACCCACTGTGCACAGGGCTCTGGGGAAACGCAAGCAGAAACCAGCGACAGGACAGCCCATGCGACCGCACCGCACTGGCAGCTTGTTCACTGTTGGGACCCAGACACAAATTGTCAGGGCTGACAATCCTCTGTTCTGCCACAGCCAGGGTGACCCAGGGACCCACTGTGCACAGGGCTCTGGGGAAACGCACGCAGAAACCAGCGACAGGACAGCCCATGCGACCGAGGGGTGATGCGAGGAGGAAAATGTAAATTCTGTGAAAAAGAAGCTACAATGTGTGCCCGTAGATTTCAGATTTTCTGGCATGATATGATCTCAAAACTTAAACTACTGGAGCAATTAAAGAAGAGGTTGGCTTCTGCCTACCGGGTCAGCGGGAGGAACCAAGAGAAGAGCCTGGGTCAGACCTGTGGATATGGTGGGGACTGTCGGGATGGGGCGGGAAGCCAAGTGTGAGGAAAATAGAGCAGTTTAGTCAGGCCCCCTGCCTCAGGTCCAGTTGGGGGTGGTGCAGCACATTCTTTGCAAACAAGTTGTGTGGGGGTGGAGTTAGCACATGCTCTGGGGGGTACTTTTAGTTTGTTGCTATTCTCGTGTGTTCTTCAGTGTGTGAATGCAGAGCTTATGTCTAAAAATAGAGCACGTTTACTTTGCTGGAAGCTGCTCAGTTTCTCTTTGGACTGCCTAGCTCTTAAAGATGTGTGTGCTGAATAAAGACTATTCCTACTTCAACCAAGGCTCCAAGGACCTTTTCCAGTTACCTAGCTCATAGACCTGCATGTGAAGGGTTTGTGAACGGTCTTGAGGGGTCTGGGAGCTCCAGACCCTAGCCCTAGCTCTACACCAGGGATTCCAGGATGCCCCAGGGGGGACACAGGAGGACAGGGAAGGGGGTGCAGACAGGGGCCTGAACCAAAGGACAAGACAGTGTGAGGAAAATAGAGTACTTTATTCAGGGCCCCTGCCTCTGGTCCGGTTGGGGGTGGTGCAGCACATTCTTTGTAAACAAGTTGTGTGGTGGTGGGGCATGCATGCTGTGTATTTTTAGCTTGTTCCTATTTTTGTGTGCTCTTCCATATGTGAGGCAGCAGCTCTGAACTGCTGGTTGGCAGAGCTCACATCTAAAAATAAAGCCTTTTGTTTCTTCACCCAGGGCTCCAAGGACCTTTCTCCTGTTACCTGGCCCGTGGACCTGCGTGTGAAGGGTTTGTGACCCGGTCTGGACAATGGGTGGGAGGGGTCTGTGAGCTCCAGACCCAGCCCTAGCTCTACAGACAGAAACCCAGACTCTTAGTTATGAAAGCCCAGGTTTCAAGAACACACACAAGTGTCTTGAAAGCTCCAAGGCATGAAGTCTAGTTACTGCAGGTGGAAGAGAATAAACAGGCTGCAGATGTGTGTGCAGCACAGGAGGCAGGAAAACAGTCCAGTCCAGGAATACTAGGGAGGCGCTGCTGGTCCAGGTGCCACAGTCAGGAACCACGACTCTAGACAGAGTCGGTGATGTCCAGATGTGGGACCCAGGACAGGAGACACCAGCTTAGGGAAAGTGGAACAAGTGCACAGTGCAGGCCCCGCAGAGCTGCAGAGGGACACGAGCCCACTGACACGTGGGCCAGGTCACTGTGCCACGTGCAGGCCGGCTGTCCAGCCCTTTTCTTTGTTTTTAAAGACTCTTTCTTCACGGCTCTGCCCGTTCCTTTCCTGACGTAAATTGTGTCCCTCAATGATTGCTTGTCCAGCGCTCAATCTATTTTCCTGTTCCTGAGCTAATGTCACTCTGTCCTAATTTTATAGCTTTAAAACAGGTCTTGCTGTCTGGTAGCCCTCCACCGTCCCACATGTTCTTCCCATGTATATCTTAGAATCCACCAAGTACATTTTTGCAGAGTATAATTTCTGAAAAAAGGAAAAGAGAAAAAGAAAAACACTGAAATCATGTTTGGAATTTCGTTGAAAGTATAGATCACTGTGAGAAGAATGGAACTATTTAAAGTTTTATAATTTTTCCCATAGAATTTTTAAGCATTTTAATGTATATATTTCTAGATAACTCAAAAACATTGATAACATTATAAACTCTGTATCTCAATTTTTCTGCATTCCATTGTATCTTAAACTACAATTAATTTTAATATATTTATATTGTATTAAGCAAACTTGCTCAATGACTTATTAAATCTATAAATTCTATTTTTTCATCTAGAACATATATGCATTATTATATATGCATGCATTATTTTAATATCCAGAATGTATATGTGTATACACACACATAAGAAAAGCCAGAAAATGATTATCATATGTATATAAAATAATTCCTTGTTCTTTATTGCTTCATTGCCTATGTATATTTCCTTATACTTTATAGCTAACTTTGCTGTTTTGGGGGGGGGTGGCTGGTCTGTATGGCGATTTGAACCTGTGACCTTGATGTTACAAGGTTGTGCTCTAACCAGCTGAACTAACCAGCCAGCCCCAACTTTGCCCATTATTTGAGGAAATTATTTTATTACTGCTGTATATCTTACTTCCTTTGTTCAGTATTATATGTGCAAGATTCACCCATGTTCTTTCATCTTGTTCTAATTTTATATTCTCTTTCTTATATAGAATTTCATGTTACATACTTTATTATACTTCCTACCAAATTACCATATTATGCCTTTCTATCATTGATGAACTTTGAGGCTGTTTAAAACTTGGGGCAATTACAAACAGTATTGTTACTAACCTCTGTGCACGCGTCTTCTGATGTTCCGTGCACATTTTCTCTAGAATGTACACCCATAGTATAAATTGCTTGGCTCTATTTACTTACACATAGTCTCAACTTTAACTCTTCTCCTGAGTAGGTATAACAATTTGTGCTTCCCAACAAGGCATGAGAACTCCTTTTATCGCACATCC
Source organism: Galeopterus variegatus (assembly GCF_000696425.1). NCBI lineage: Eukaryota > Metazoa > Chordata > Mammalia > Dermoptera > Cynocephalidae > Galeopterus > Galeopterus variegatus. The sequence goes on along the minus strand of NW_007731258.1, from coordinate 27,719 downwards.
TTGGCAACATTGGGTATTAGTAGACTTTTAGTTTTCCAATCCTGTGGGTGTAAAGGGATATTTTACTGTGGATTTAATTTGAGATAGTCTCATTAATAAAGAAAAAAGTGTGCATGTCTTTACAAGCTTGTGAGTCACTTGGATTTCTTCTTCTGTGAATTGTTCTTTAAGACTCTTGTCCATTTTATTTGGGGAAGCTATGTTGGAATATCCATCCTTATTTATTTATTGCATGAACTTTTTTACATATTGTGGATTCATATAGAGAGAGAGGTTTATAGATATATAGATACACACACACACACACACGCATACATATATCCAAAATGAACAAGCACCCACATTCTATTTGCCAGTCTGGCTTGTCTTTTCTTCTCATTAAGGTGTTTGTTTTTTTTTTAACCGAACATCTTATTTTTATATAACCAATTTTATCTTTTCTTTATGGTGGATACATTTTGTTTCCCTTTAAAATTTTTTCATACACTCAAATCATAAAGATATTCTCTCATAAACTATTCTAAAGCTTTACAGTTCTTCCTTTCTCATTTGGAGCTGCAACCTACTTGGAATTTATTTCCATGCATGGGGTGAGGTGGGCGTTGTATTTCGTATTCCCACATGGGCCTCTAACTGAGAATTTGCTGCAATGTTCGTCCCTTCCCCACTCATGACCCCTCATGGAGCAAGGGTCCACATGCCAGTGGGTTTGTCTCTGGCCCCCCTACCTTATCCACTTTGGGGTCAATCTCTTGGCTCGCTACATGAGCACGTTGTTAGAACTGCATGCCATCAGGTAGGAGTGATCTCCACGCTGCTCTTTAAGAATGACTATTCTAGGCCCTTTGTATTTTCCATACAATTTTTAGAACCAGTTTTCAAGTTCAACTTACACATAAACACACATACACTGACTAGTTGAGGTTTTGTTGGAGATTAGAACTGGGTCTGTAGGGCCAGCCCGGTGGCGCACTGGAGAGTGCGCCACTTGGGAGCGCGGCGGCGCTACCGCCAAGGGTTCAGATCCCATGTGAAGACCAGTTCCCGCTCACTGGCTGAGCGCGGTGCGGGCGCAACACTGAGGGTTGTGATCTCCTTGCCGGTCCCTGGTACGGGCGCAACACCAAGGTTTGCGATCCCATTACCGGTTAGTAAAAAAGACAAAAAAAGGAAAAAAAAAAAAAAAAGAACTGGGTCTGTAAATTAGTTTGGGGAGAGTGGATATCTCCACAGTATCGAGACTCCTCATCCACGAATGTGGGTGTCTGTCCACGTGAACTTCCTCTGTTCTCATTAGACAGGACTTCACTTCTCACTAGAATTACTGCTCATGCTTCATTGTGGCATCTTTTAAACTGGTTGTTGCTAAATATTGAAAACGTTGATTATGTACTCAGAGCTCTTCGTAACCCTTATGAATTTAACAACATATATGTGGGTAGTTGGGGCCGTCTGTGGCTTCTGATTATATCCTGAACCAGTCTTTTGTGCTTAATCCTACATCATATTTTTTTAAGACTTTACTTTTGAGGGCATTTCAGGTTCACAGCAAAGATGAGACAAAGTGAGGACGACTCGACCAGACAGATACTGGCGTTGGGACGGAGGGGCCTGGGCTGGGGAATGCGGGTGCCTCTGGGAGCCGGACAACACAGGGGACAGAGTCTCCCCGGAGCCTCCAGACGCCTTGTCCAGCCCTGCCAGACCTTGACTTTGGCCTGGTGAGACCTGTTTAATACTCTGACCTCCAGAACTATGGGAAAATAAACGTGTATTGTTTCAAGCCACCAAGTTTGTGGTAATGTGTTAGAGCAGCCACAGGACGCAGTGGCACCAAGTACAAGGAGCATCACGCACACGATCATCTGAGCATGTTTTCAAAGCTGTGGCTGGCATGGCCTGTCCCTCCCTCCTCCACCCACACTCCGTATCTCTGCCATGACCTGAGCAGCACCCCCCTTCCGCTTGGCTGGGTTCTTGGCCTAGCTGAGCACAGAAGTCACTGGGACCCTATGTGGCCACAGCTGGGAACCCCCCCCAGCAACCACTGTCCTGACCCTGCCTCCCCAGCAAGACCTGATCTTCCTGTGGGCAGACATTTCAAACAGCTGCCACCTTCCCATGGGCCACCTGCAGACTTCACTGTCTAACAGCTGTTCTCATGAGGCACAAAGCACCAAGGGGAATCATTCAGCCTGGTGGGATCTGAAGGACACACGCTGGGCTAAAGGTAGAGAGCCAGGAGCCGGGGACCACAGCTGGCTGCAGACTCTCCACAGGATCTGATCACCCAGGCCCACAAAGCCACAGGGAGGAATTCGAATTTTGTTATTGTTTTTTTTAAACTTTCTTTTCTCTTCTTTCCTTTTTTATTTTTATTTTTTAAATTGTCGTAAGTGACATCTGAAGAAGACATCAAGGAGATCGGAGTAGAGATGTGACATGCTCTCCAAGCTTTTTCAAAAGCCTGTCATTGTTTTTTTTAAACTTTCTTTTCTCTTCTTTCCTTTTTTATTTTTATTTTTTAAATTGTCTTAAGTGACATCTGAAGAAGACATCAAGGAGATCGGAGTAGAGATGTGACATGCTCTCCAAGCTTTTTCAAAAGCCTGTACCCTTTCTCACTGCCTCCTCTTAGACATGCCTGGGGAGCATGTGGAGGCCTGCAGTGCACCTCCGCTCCACCAGGGGCAGCAGCCAGCCCTCCTCAGCCACCCCTCGGGGTCAGATGGTCTCCCTTGGTGACACGGATGGGATTCAGTCTTGAAGGGTCTTGACCCAGGACACACAGCCCGGGGTAGCAGAATCAGCACCTGAGTTTCCAAGCTTCTGGTTTCTTGGCTAATGGGTTTCCCTCTACACCAGTGACCTCCCAAGTTTATGTGTTTATTGTTCAATCACTGATATGCTCTTGGGCCATTTATTATTTATTTATTTATAATTAATTAATTAATTTTTAAAAATCAAATTATGATTGATTACATATTTCTGGGGTGCAACATTGAAGTATGTTGATCAAATCAATATTATTAGCACATACATTACTACAAGTCATACTTATTCTTTATGCCCCTTATCCAGTCTCTCCTGATCCCACTCTCCCCCCCCCACCCCCGGCCATCTGTTTTTCATTCTAAAATGTTGTTGCAGAGCAGTTGGGAGGGGGAGGGGAAAGGGATAACCCTAGATTTCTTCTCTCCTTCTGAAAGAGTAATGGTTAATTTGTTGCCTAGATGATCTGTCTGGTGCTTATAGAGGTGTGTTCAGGTCACCCACTATTATCATAAAGTAGAAGCTTCTATCTCTCTGGAATGGGCTTTGTGGAGAAGGACATCCTCTTGTCTTTAGTCTCTGCTGGTGACTCTCCTTGTGTCAATGCACTCAAATGGCTGGCAGGCCATCTGCTTGGTGGCTGTGGCATCTAGCCACTTTTGCAGCAGCCATGGCTATTGTGGTGGCTGTGCTGTGCCACCCACATGGAAGTGGTGTTTTTTGCATGCTCCTTGCCTGGATGTGGGAGGAGGAGTTGGTTCCCAGCTCTGTACCTCAGGACCCCGGGTGGGCCATCTGTTTTTCATTCTAAGATACCATTGCAGAGCAGTTGGGGGCAGAGAGGAGAAGAGGGAAGGAAATAGGGTGGGAGAAGGAGGAAGGAGGAGGGCATGGTTGAGGTCTGTGGCACCCCCCCTCACTCCTGCAGGGGAGACCAGGGGGCTGCCAGTGGGGGCTTGATCTTGCTGGGCTGAATGCAGATGTCAAGGTGTGTGGCTGAAGCCCTCGGCTCCCCACTGCCCTGGCTTGGGGGCCCAGAGTGTTTCCTGCAGCAGCTCAGTGGTCATCACTGGGTTGGCCCTTGGGCCATTTAAATAAACTCAAATGCATGTTGCATCTATGGACTATGCTTCCTCCCAAGATTTTTATCGTTATACATATTTATTGTCAAAATGACAGTGCCAAAGTCGCTGCCCCCTAAGAGCTTAGTGTGGTGCAAAGAATCTCTGGCAAAGCCCAGCACATAAACACGTTTCTTTTCTTCCCTTTTCTTTTCTTTCACCATGGATCAAACTCTCCATAATGTTCTGCAAGTTGCATTTTACTTTTCCTTAAGAGTACATGGGTGGACACATTTCCATGTCAATATTTAAATAAAATCCCTATTTTTAAATAACAAGTCATATGTATGGTGTTCCCTTATAGATGCTATTTTGTAAAATGAGGCAGCCTTTATTACATGCACACATGAGTATACAAGTTGACTTTGGAAAATTTGAAATTTGAATGTGCCAAAGCAAGGAAAACTTTTAGGTAACAGCATGTTTCTATGAATTACGAGTGCTGGGTCCAAATTTTGCAGAGAATTGCTTTTC